>NW_016187716.1:3951-4302 GCF_001687245.7 Rhagoletis zephyria
CTTTGCAACACTGTCTCTGCATTTTTATTTTTATATAATGGTGTTGATGGTTTAGAATATATTTTAATTCTGAGTCTTAAACTATTTTACATTTGCTTATATACTAAATCTTAAAACTATGTTCCTAAACGTAACTATACTTGTAAGTGCGTTTGTGTATCTAATGTTAGACAAAGGACTAATTTTAATGTCTTCTTAGTTTATTCTATTGTTTGCTTCTATTGTTCTATTGATTCTATTGTTTGTTTGTTCAAAGGCATTGCTTGAATATTAAGAAACCATATGTTTTGTATGAAGGTTGGTTATACTTATCTTTCCTCAAGTGGACTGTATGTGTGTACATATGTGTGT
>NW_016187717.1:0-4302 GCF_001687245.7 Rhagoletis zephyria
GCGCCCCCGGCCAGTGCATAAAGCATTTCCCTCTCCTACAAAAAAAAAATAAAAAATAAAAAATATATATATATGTAGTTGTGAAGAATACTGTAGAAAAATATTCCATGCCAATATTTAATTACCTTTAAATAATATGACTTTTGTGTTAAGGCGAGCGTGTAAACATGTTAGATAACAGCCTTTGGTGCTACAGTGCGTATACGTTACATACGCAACTACGCGTATATGAGCAAGCGTGGTTATTTTTACTTTTTGGTTTTTAATATACATACCTTTTTAAATTCGTCATTTAAATACAATTTTGCGATGGAATCTTGTTCTTTATACAAAACTAAAGATAATGCATTTTCTATGGGAGACGTAACACCATTTTCGACCAAAAACACTTTTAGTCGAAAAATTTAACCACTCGTGAGATTTGCTCATATATGTAATCGTTTTATTACCCAACGATTTTGTCAATAAAATTCTTTTGTTTTATTTATCAATGGAAATTATTCATTCATGGGATCTTAACTTTATGAGCATTTTTAGAATATCAAAGTCTTGACTGCCAAATGTCAATTGACCAACATAATTCTTAACATAAATATGTATGTACACTCAAACATATATACATATGAACAGTTCACATGAAATATTTGCGGACTTTGTTTATGTTTAGTTTTTATTTGAAGTGGTTTTTTTTGTGCCTAACTTCCGCTTAAAGCATTATGTCGGCACTATTGGGTAAAAAATAAATAAATAAGTTAAAGCGTGCAAGTGTCAAAGCTTCCCAGTCAGCAATAATAAAGCAATTTCTTCCTTTTTTGGCGTGGAACCGAGTGTGGATTGTAATTGATATGCCAACGCGTGATTCTTTCTGTATGAAAAGCTTTGCTCAGCAGCTGGAATAATAAAAAAAATATATATGAATGTATGTATACGTGGCACAATTGCACATTAATCTCTACATTTGTATGTATGTTTGTATGCACAAGTGTTTGTGTGTTTTATTGGAACCTACATTGCATTGGTGTACATATTTTCTATACAGAAATGTACGTAGGGATTGGGAATTGTCAATTTAACTGTGGCGGACAGACAAACAGATGTAGGAATCTGCCGGATATGGCGGCTGTTTATTTTGCATTAGTACATACTTCTGTATATATAATGCTTATATATTTTTTGTGTGAATAGTATGCTCTGCGGCAGCGTATCGCATATTGTTCATAGTTTTTTTATATTTTTACCCATTATTTCAATTTATTTTTTTAAATTGTCGGCGAAAACTCTTTGAGACATGATTCATCCGGTCGCATAATTTCAATGTCCCCTGTTATTTATCCGTTTTTGTAGAAGTTTGTATGCGGCTGATTGCACACATGCTATTACATACACATTGATATGAAGTTCCCATCGAAAAGTGAGTTACTGGCATTTGAGCATGACCACCTAGGACAAGTCGATCACGGGAATTCTCGCATCTCAGGGTTTTGAACTAGAAGATTTGGCAACTGATAAACCAGCATTAGCAAAAGAAGTAGGAAAGGCACTTGATGACTTAACTTAGTTGGGATTTCTTTATCCAGCCGGACAAAGCGCGATTCCCAAACACAAAATGCGTGGGCTATTTGAGCAGCCAGTTCACGGCGCATCTCGGAGAATAAGGCCACATATCCGTCGTTGGTCACTCTTATCATTCTTGATTTGTAGTGGTCTGGAAGACAACTGAGGCCTTATTTCTCTCATACTTCACATGTAACCTATTATGATTTATTTAAAGTGCACAGCATCACCACAGCATTGAAAGCCATAAACACTCACGATCTTAATTGAAATCAATCTGCGAGAAAACTGTTTAGTAGAGGAGTGGGCTGTCCTCTCCCCACTGTTGTTTGATTTCTACACTTCGAGGCTTCATCAGCGCCCAGAGGAAGTTTCACTGATCCCCTGCGCTGAAGCTCGATATTAGCGTCGGAGAACGGCATTGATGGCCTGTGTTTGATAGCTAAGAGCTGTCTCGCCCGTCTTTTTATCTTCCCAACTGAATAGCCCTACCCTCTGCCATACAAACTCGGCGTCCAACCCGGTTACGAACCCGGACGAAGAAGTTCATGCTGCAATTAGGCATTCGTGTCTGTGGCACACAAGCACCACGGTTAATAACCCGAAAAATTTAGTGGTTACTTTTGAGAATAAAGTAAAGAGCCTTAACAAAAGTTTTTAATCACGCAGCGCCCGTTTTCTCACCGGAAACGTACAAGACCAGTAGACAAAGTTACAGACCAATCAATACTCTGCACTACGAACAGTAACGATGGCCCTTCTGGTGTTATTTGAAACCCATTTTCATAAAGTGGCATCATTTCTCCCCGTAAGAGAATACTATTTTATGTTTAGAGAGCAATTCTTGCTCAGCTGGTACCATAGAGAGAACCCGAACTAACACTTTATGCCAAGGACGCCTTCACAAACTCGTGATCGAGATCCAGACCTACGTCACACAACCAATGAACACTAAATTGAAAAGGAGTTATAAGCGACATTTACGCCTTGGGTTGGTTTGTTATTTTAAGTGGATTGTCAAAATGGTGGCAAGCAATTAGCAAGTTTGCCAGTTTCCACAACTCATGCAACCTAAAGCCATTTAATGGCTTTAATAAATTTCAGTACGTCATACAGAGGAATGGTTTGCCGACTAATCCTTTCGAGGGCTGGATACTCACATGATAGTATAACAGGTACTCGCCTGACTATGATGCCGGCTCGTATCACATTCTCCGACCTCCGCTTCAAGGTTCCTATAAGATATCTAATAAGGAAAAAATGTGACGATGTCCTACAGAGGCATCCAAGCTGGGAAACAGAGTAGGCGAGGGTCTCTACAAACAGCCTGATGACTAATAAAAAAGAGTAAGCCTCTATCAGGGATAGTCACTATATTCATTCTTTAAGTAGTAAAGTCAAGCATGACGTGCAAACGTGACTCTTTGATTATTTACCAAACATGCATAGCAGTGCCGAAGTGATATAATAGCTGATGAGATTGCTAGACACGGCTGGGAAATGCAGATAAACGAGACGGATAAGTTCCTTAAATCACTACATTGACAAGTACACTACAATCGTAACCTATGGACTAAAGGAAATAACTGTTTAAAGATCTCTATGACAGAAGCCTAAAACTAAACGGACTGAGGAACGGCGATATTGCGACAACGCAGAATCAGAGGAGCTGTCGATTCATCATTCCCTGATCACCGGGCAAGACGACTGAACACTTGGGGTCTAACTTCTTTATCCGCTTGGCAGAGATAACCAAAGAAAAGTGACTGCTCCTGGCGCTCAGAGAGAGCGAGGGCGATTCACATTGTGCAAATATGCTTACGATTTTTTTTAAATTATCCTTTTTAAAACCGATATCTCGGGAAGTCGACTGCTATTTCCACCTTTGTAATAGATCAAATCTAAACCATTTAGCACTTGGTTTCGCTTCGACAAGAAACAAACTTGGTGTCTCGCCTTATGAACAGGTAAAACGCGAGGCTGTTTTCGGCACATTTTTACTACAAATATTTTTATTATTCAATCATCATAACCAAACATTAATTTTAGTTCTTTCAATTAAACAAAGAGATATGCATATTTATTATTTCGTCGCAAATTCAATTAGACATTGCAATAAAAAATAGAACTAAAATTACCTCTGGTTTAAATGACAAACTTTATCTCCTCATACAAATTTATATTTGTAACTGCTTATTAATTTGGACAATGAAATTATTTTGACTCCTTTATTGCCGACAAAGACTCTGCATGTCAAGATAAAGCAAATCTTTTCCCAACTTCAACATAATGGCATCCATAAAAATGTAAACCTCCAGTCTTTCGAAATGCTGATGATGACATCTAGCACTTGAAAGTTACACTGTAATTATATTTTACAACAGTAGTCAAGTATGCAATTATAATGAATGCAAGGAAATGCAATGAATAGCAATTGCAATTATGGCACTAATAAAAATAATCGGTTGCAATTTCCCGCCACAAGTGCCAGTGATGACATGTATGTATTTATGTGTGTATGTTAGTGGACAAATACAAAAAACTAGAGGTATTTTAGGGTATAAACATGTCCACAAATGTTAGTATATATGACTTGACAAATGGCGATTATACATAGATACATATGTATGTATGTAGGTGCACATGTCATGCGACTTCATTAGCTGCAATGAAACTCAATTAATACATACGTTTTGCGGAACAATTACAAGCCACTTTAAATCACTTTTATGGCCACAACTGAAATTG
>NW_016187718.1:0-1990 GCF_001687245.7 Rhagoletis zephyria
CGACATTCTGCACAATGAACGACGACGCACCCACCAGGATTATGGGTAAACGCAGCAGCTCGCCAGACATCACCATAGTCAGCGCTGGTCTGATAAATAGCATAACATGGCGTCCTATGCTGACTTTAGCATCAGACTACTACCCATAGTCATCTCGATATATAAACCAACCGACTTTGCCTCCGCTAAACACCGAACCTATATCAACTTTTCTAAAGCTGATTGGAAAGGTTACGCGGAGTTTACTGAAAACACCTTCACTGCGCTTCCCACACCAACCGACGTCCATCTCGGTGAACGTAAGTTCCGCAGGGCTGTCACTGTTGCTGCAGCTCGCTTCATACAGGCAGGATGTATAACGGACCCACGTCCAAACTTCCCTGCCGAAGCGGCTGTTCTAGCCGATGAGCGTGACAGCCTTCGTCAGGCCGATCCCGGAGATCCCCGTATCGAGGATCTCAACGCGGAGATTCCGCAACTAGTGAACGTACATAAGTGACGACAGTTGAAATTTCTTTCGGCGACCATGCTTCAACGGACCCGGAGCGATGCGCGAGCTATTTTAGCCGGCAGTTCATACTGCATCCTCCGGTAAACAAAGCCAAGCGTCGAGTGACCAGAAGGCTGCACAAACTGCCAACAACTTGTGCCCCCCTTGCTTTCACTTGCGGTGAAGTTCAGGTGGCCATGGGGAAGGCGAAAGCCTCCAAAGCCATGAAAAATGTGGGTCCTGCGGGAGTAGCGTACCTAACGGAGGTCGTCAACTTGTCTATGGCCACTCTCATCATCCCAGACATCTGGAAGGTGGGGAAAGTGGTCCCACTGGTCAAACCGGGGAAACCAGCGAACAAAGGAGATTCGTATCGACCGATAACACTCCTTTCCCCGGTGGCGAAGACACTCGAGGCCTTGCTGCTCCCGTATTTCACGAACCACCTGACCCCAGCGAAGCATCAGCATGGTTTCCGTAAAGTGCACAGTACAACAACAGCACTTAACGCTATAAACACTCAGATAACTCGTGGCCTTAACCGTAACCGTCCCTGTGAGAGACCAATTCTAGTAGCGCTGGACCTGTCAAAGGCCATTGACACCGTCAGCCATTCCACGCTACTAAAAGATATTGAGGCTTCCTCACTCCCACAGAGGCTCAAACGGTGGTCGGCAAATTATCTGAGTGGTCGACACTCGTCGGTAATGTTCAGAGACAAATCGAGCAAAATCAGGAAAATAAAACAGGGGTTTCCACAGGGTGGTGTCCTTTCCCCGCTACTGTTAAACTTTTATATTTCAAAGCTCCCTCAACCACCAGAGGGAGTCTCGATTTTCTCTTAAGCCGACGATTGCTCGATCATGGCGACTGGGAATGGAATTGATGACCTGTGTTCGAAAGTAAACGGGTATCTCTGCGAGCTTTCTCGCTTCTTCACTGCAAAGTGCATAGCCCTCTCCCCTACGAAAACCTCTGCGACCCTGTTCACCACCTGGACGAAGGAGGTCAGGCTACCGCTGGGAATTCACGTCGATGACACACCAATTCCGACGGTGAATAATCCCAAAATACTCGGAGTAACATTCGACAGTCTGCTCTCCTTCTCTGCGCACACAACCGCTATTGTCAACAAAGTACAGAGCCGCAACAAGGTCCTCAAATCGCTAGCCGGCAGTACTTGGGGCAAAGACAAAGACGGGGGAGTAGTAGGACGCAGTGGATAAAGCTACAGGCAACACAGAACACCGCACTTAGGACAGCGACTGGATGCCTTCTGATGTCGCCAGAACACCACCTACACGACAAGGCGAAAATGCTCCCAGTTAAGGAGTATAACACAATGCTCTGCAAGCAGTTTCTGGTTTGGAGCCACAGACGTGGCCACCCAAATAGACAGCTGCTTGCAGAAGAGCCCTCGCCCAGGCACGTCAGGAGGCATCTCTACGAACTAACGGACGAAGTCCAGAGGTTCATTAAGCAACCTCTGGACCCGACAGC
>NW_016187718.1:2043-4302 GCF_001687245.7 Rhagoletis zephyria
CTACACGACAAGGCGAAAATGCTCCCAGTTAAGGAGTATAACACAATGCTCTGCAAGCAGTTTCTGGTTTGGAGCCACAGACGTGGCCACCCAAATAGACAGCTGCTTGCAGAAGAGCCCTCGCCCAGGCACGTCAGGAGGCATCTCTACGAACTAACGGACGAAGTCCAGAGGTTCATTAAGCAGCCTCTGGACCCGTCAGCATATCGCTGGCCCTGAACGGCATTCACAGGGAGTCAGTCTCGAGTTATGTAGACTTCAGACCTGTGAATGCCGTTCTAGGCACACAACCACCGGACATTGACGAGACGGAGCTTCATCTGCCTCGGGAGACAAGAACCACAATAGCCCAACTTTGCTCTGGCTACTGCAGCAGGTTAAACTCATACCTGAGCAGATTAAACGCAGATGGGCCAAATGAGTGTCCGGCATGCGGAGGGACCCCGCACGACTCGAAACATCTCTTCGTATGCCCGGAAAACCCTACAACCCCAACGCCTTTGTCCCTGTGGACTGACCCTATCGAGGCTGCACGCTTCTTAGGGCTGCCGTTAGTGGAACTTGACGACAACGACTGAGATACCAACCGATCTGGGCGGGGTTGTTGTAGCCGCTACAATAACAACAACAACCTTTTGCAGATAACACCTTTCTGTGTAGGCGGCCTTCGGCCGCACTTAGGGATTATAACCCTTACCAAATAGAATTCTCCTTTTGGTGTGATGTAGCCTTGGGAAAGGATAAGGTAACTAGAATTCCCTTTCTCTATTATGGTTAATGGGTGTTTAATAAAAATGTCTTGTATATACAAAAAAAATGTCTTGGGCAAATGAATATTTAACATTTTCAAGCGAAAAAACGCAAATGAAAATTGTGATTTTTGGCCATTTTTCTAAGGGTCCCTAGGGAACCATAGGGGACCTAGGTGGTCGGGGGTTGCATTTTTGTCAATGGCGGTTCATTCCCTCTCCAAAAAGGTAGGTTAGAGGTGCCATGCAAACTTACCTTTCGCCCACCGCCCTTTTAACGAACTGCCATAATGGAAAGGCAACCCGTTTAAATAACTACAATATGCATTTGCACATACATGCATTTTTATTTTGTATTATCACTGAATTCTGAAAACTCAAAAACAAACCATAATATAATATGTATATCAAATTAAAGGTAAAAACTTGCACTTTCTAAATATTATAAATTTGTTTAGCATTGATAATGGACTTTGTCTAAAAAAAGGATATTTTATGAAAAAAGTATGACATTTTTTTATTTTATAATATTTTTGGGGTACTGTTTATGAATTTGTACAACGATTTTGGGTTGCTGTTCCCAAACGCGTGAATCGAATCAAAAAACTTTTACACACACTTGTAGACAACAGATTTAACAACAAATTTAATTTACTAAATCTGTGCACCACGCAGAAAGGTGTTCTCTGCAAAAGGTGTTCAGCCCCCCTTCTTCGGACGCAAGTTTAACTTTGTTTTTTCCTTGCAAAAAATCTAAAATTCCCCTATTTTCAAACAGCTCCCCAGAGGTCTGTGGGAGGGGTTGAGGGGAAGGGGTGACTTTTCATAAAGCGGCGTCAATCCTCTTTCGATTAGGGGGGATTTGTGGGGCCCACATCCCCTCCGTCTCCGCCCCCACCCCTAAATCGTTGTACAAATAGCTAAACATTTCCCTATTTTTGGCTTAAATATATAAAAAAGCATACACATTTTGGCATAAATGCAGTTGGGCTCCAAATCTCAAATTAAAAAAAAAAANTCCCCTCCGTCTCCGCCCCCACCCCTAAATCGTTGTACAAATAGCTAAACATTTCCCTATTTTTGGCTTAAATATATAAAAAAGCATACACATTTTGGCATAAATGCAGTTGGGCTCCAAATCTCAAATTAAAAAAAAAAATATTGCAATCGATAGAGATGATTGAGCTGAGTATAACGGTATACCTCTTTTTTTGGGCAAACAACAACAAGAATTATCAAAGGCTAAAGTTCAAAATAAGCAATTTTTGAAATCAAGATTTCTCAAAAACGAATGAATGGATTTTAAAAATTTTGATCCCATTTAATAGCAAATTTGATTCCCTTTAATTTGCTATACGTACTTTATATATATATGTTGTATAGTTCTTACAAAAGTTGAATTCAGTGCCTTTTCTTCGCAACACAGAAAGATAATTCTACGTTGTGAGGACCTTTTGCAGATAACACCTTTCTGTGTAGGCGGCCTTCGGCCGCACTTAGGGATTATAAC
>NW_016187719.1:0-4302 GCF_001687245.7 Rhagoletis zephyria
CTCTTTTGAAGAGTAAATATGTATGTATCCTGCCAGGGATTAAGACATAATTGAAGAGTTTTTGGGTTCACTTGAATTTACTTCTCGAATTGGCAGCAAATAAAGCGGTCTTCATCTTTGATGACAGGAAGCGATTTCACAAATACAAAACACGAGTAAACAAACTCTTTCATGTCCCAAGTGTATCTTCGCCCCTTCAAACAATTGAATCAACCAGCAAACACTCAAAAGCAGAAATACTCGAGGCATAAAGGCCAAAAGGATTGAAAGGCGATATAATATTAAAACAAAGCAGGCATACTATAAGCCCATCAAGTCATATGCCTTGGTACGAATATGAAAAGGGAACCAACTACATCAAGGGCAATGACAATAAAAGCTTAAATAATAAAAGTAAACAATAATCGTAAAAAATAAATAAACAACAACAATAAACATTCACATTCACATGCATTTATGGATACGTAAAAATCTGTGTATATATTTGTAAATACTACATACAAGTGTTTAAAAATATTTTATTTTCACTGCGTACCAGAGGCAATATGAACGCAATGCCTCGAGTGTTAAGCCAATAACGTATGACGACTGCACAGTAAAACAGTTAAAGTAAAAGAGTTTAAGTGATACAATGACAAGTGGTGACTGGCTCAGAGGTTGCGCTGAGGGCAAAGTGACTACCACACGACTACTCTCACTACATTTGAGACGTAGCACTAAAGTGGCGACATATGAGCGCACTTCAATTTTTTATGCGCTATTTGAGTTGTGCTGTGCACGAGACACAGTCAATACGGTTGATGTGTGGCAGAATGCAAGCAAAATGTAGCGAATGTATGTAGCTCTACGCGTACATTTTCTCATACTATATAGATTTTCGTTCCCATATGCGTTGATATTAGCTTGGCCTGCTGTTGGCAACCACCACACACAAAGTGAACTGTGGGCATCAAGAGTGTTGACAAAGTAGACAGCACGTTGCACCATATATATATAGTCGGCAAAGTCAGTATTAGCTGGCTGTGGCAGTTGCAAGCAAACATTGAGACAGCTGACGCATAAAGCTTATGAACGATGTGCCTTTTTGGTGGACTTTAATTTTCATCACTGGAATTTACGACTTATTTCTCATGAGGTGGACGTATTTTTTCGGTGGTGATAAGCCGTTTTTACACAAAAGCTCTTTAAGCTTTAATAGCCAGTGAGAATGCATAAAGTCATAAAGCTTCTTATTTTATCCGATCCAAAGCGCTGAGTTCAAAATCCTTAGGAAATTCAGTGAATTTGTGTCAATAAGTTCTGTCAGAATGGCGAAGAATAAAAGCTTGCTTAGAAACCTCATTTTGGCCCTTTACTGCGCTAAGCTATAATAGAGAAGGTACCTTCATTCCGAAGAGTTACAGCTGCTACAGGAGATGATGTATTACAGTCCCGTTTTGACAGTGTAACACCCAAGGTCCACTGCACTACGGAAACAGCAGTGATCCCCAGACCAATGGTGAGCACTTTCAAGCCTTCGCATACTTACTCACTACAAGTTTCTTTATGCTGTGCGGAATTTTTCACGACTAACTAATGCTTTGCTAGTACTTCTCCAAAACAGATTAAGGCATTTGCTGATTGCAGGATTGATCATGGTATAGCTCATTTAGGGGGAATAACCATTCAATTGCCGTCAATAAAGGCGATGTAAATAAACTTATTACTGTACTGTTTAGTAAGAAGGATTCATACACGAACTTCACCCAATCCTAACTAATTGTATGAAAAAAGTTAGGCATATTGTTCTATCGCTTATAGCTTTTACCACAACAAAATGATTTTTAGAAAGGCTGCTATTAAATCTTTAATACTTCAAGGCATTACCTCAAAGTTATTAATTAATTCCACCACAATCCTAAACGAGCTGGTCTCGAAAGGCACCAGAACTGTAGTTGGGGTTCCTGGGTATAAAAACTCTATATGAAGTAATAATAGTAGCACAAAAACTACCAATTGAAATGCCGTTGATGAAATCAGCCAACGCTATAGCAATTAATCCAGAGACATGAAAAATTACTCTATGCGCAACAATAACGGAGTGTTTTAGCTACCCCATTCGATTTCCCGGGACAATATTAACATAATTGTTAACATTGAAAGCACTAGCTTGGGAATCAAGCAATGTGGCGCAAAACTAGTATTAAGAGATACTCTCAGTTGCGCCCACTCACACCCGCAGAAATTAGAGGTGGCATCTTTGGATAAAATACTGGAAATATGCAGCGGAGGTTACGCCACAATTACGTGTTTAGATCAGTGATGCTCAAAACAGCGCCCGCGGGCGGATCTCTTCAAAGCCCTCTGTAGATTTTATACGGACGTGTACAGTGTGAAAGCCTTCTCTGTGCATCACTGATTTAGATATAAATCTTTAGCAAAAATATTGCCATGATAAAATCATAATTTTGAGTGACAGTCAGGCCACCCTCAGGGCTCGTTTTCCCTTTCTTAATGCCTTGGCGGGTCATAACACCAATAAGACCCCATAACGACGGAGCTTAGGAGAGAACGAAAAGAAAGGGTAGCACTCGAATCAAGTTTCAAAGCAGCGCCAGACGAATAAGCGATTGAGAGATATGTACACAAGAAAGAGAATAAGCTTTATTAAGCTTAATCTTAATAAACTCTCTACGAACAAATTAGTAGTTCTTAAAGATATATAAACAGGTCATTGCAGATAAAGTAGTCACCGATACAAACTCGGTATCTGTTCTAACAGTTCATGCTTTTGTTTTTTGGCAATTGCAGTTGGAACTTCTGAGCACTTGTTCCTCAACACATACACTCAATGCCACTCAAAAACATAAACTGTTGCATTTCCTAATGAGTTTCTTCATCTAATCTAGGCCATGGAAAAAATTCAAGACTACTAGACCCCCTGCAGAAATAAATAAACAATTGATTAAAGTAACCTAGTAACCTTCCAGACATCATCTAAAAAATAATTCTAGTTTCTAGACAAAAAAATATAGCCTTATGAAGATTGTAAACTCCTGTACAGATCATAGAAAAAGCCAACATCTCTGCATTTTCTCCAAACACTTAGTCCACACACAAATATTTCCATTGAAAATTTTAAAATTAGAGAGTTGGTTAACTTTAAAATTCCTTCCAACAGACAGCCACACTGGAAGTGGTTATACCACCAGATATAGTCAACGAGGAAACATCTGGCGACATGATGGTGCCAGAAGGTGGCTCAGCGAAGTTGGTGTGTCGCGCGCGAGGGCATCCGAAACCAAAAATTACCTGGCGACGCGNCTCTTCTCTTTTTCCCAGCTTTGGCAGTCGAAGGTGAAATGCTAACACTATCCAAAGTGACACGCAGCGAAATGGGCGCTTACATGTGCATCGCCTCGAATGGTGTACCGCCGTCGGTGAGCAAACGCATGAAGCTGCAAGTGCATTGTAAGTTGAAAAAAGCAAAATTATTTTATAAAACAAAAATATATAAATAGATCATTAAGATTTAAAAAAAAACATAAGCTTATAGAAAGTTTGCTAGCAGCCAGCTTAAATGTTGTTCACATTTGAAAAAAGTAAAATTGTAAACTGTCTGGTTCTGCATTCTCTACTTCCACTTTATTCTTCATTGAAATTTCCCGTCAATTTCACAAACTCATTTAAAGCCAGTATAAACGTAAGACTGGCAAAACTTTCAGTAGTTTGAAACACTGCTCCGCTTATATCAGCCAAGTGGGTTATTGAGTACCTCTACGCTTGCACGTTTAAAAACCGTATTGCTATTTTACGTATGTACATGTGTACATTAGAGTGGTCCAATTTTTGTATGGGGGAAAAAAGTCATCCTAGATATGATTTTTTTAATATCTATACGAACGTGAAATTTTCTACTGTAACCAATACAGGGTACTCAATAAACTTGAAATGCGCTACTAGATCGCTGTGAAACTGACAGAAAAATTGGTGATTTTTATAAAAAGCTACTGTTGCCATGACAACTGAAGCTTGTGATATTATTTTAGAAAATTTAAATTTGGACTGTTATTAGGTTGCTGAACCAGTTGTTTGACTAATATATGTAGGTACACAATATTTCTAGAGTAACATATGAGCATTGTGAGCATCCTGTAAATTTATGCTTAGAAACGTAAAGTTTGGTACCAGCACCTCTTTCTGGTTGGTGCCCCAAACCCTATCACGGAAAAAAATATTTTGGACCACTCTAATGTAGATACATGTTGGCAGCAGCACTTGTAGCTTCTACATATTTATGCATAGTGTACCTGTGGTAGTAGC
>NW_016187721.1:0-306 GCF_001687245.7 Rhagoletis zephyria
TGTTTACAATGCTTAGTGAAATATAAAAATTGTCATTTATTCAGCGACACCAACACCACATGATCAAGTGAATTGCAGCGCAATAGCTGCGTTGATTGTGTTGGCATAACAAAAGTTAAAATAGTGGAAAAAAGCAAACGATAATTTACAAGGCGTACTTAGCGCGGTGCATAGGCAACTGGCTGAGTCAGTGGGATCGTCGGTTCGAAGCCTACTGAAAAGAAGCCTGATGAGGAAATGTGGTGATTTCCGAAATAGCTATCACTTCTACCATTTTTTCAAATTATTGTTGCTTTTCCACAATAA
>NW_016187721.1:316-4309 GCF_001687245.7 Rhagoletis zephyria
ATAATTTTTTACCTTATGTGTACACACGTTGTCACAAGCAAAAATGAAGAAAATTCCTGTAAAAAGCCACCACCAAATTGTATGCAACGAACAAATGTAAACAAACGGCTAATGTCAAAATCGCCCAACTTTTTTCCTAAATGAGATTATAACCGACAACTGGCTTTCTGGCGTGATCTTGTATTTTTGGTTCATGACTTTATGCGGCGTTTTTGCTGCATTTAAAATGCAACATCTAGCACTTTCGAACATATTTTTTCGAAGAGCGTTCATGCTATAGCATTTAGCAAATGTACATTTACGCGAGTTCGAAATCGTATGCTTTTGACAAACAGCCGTGTTCTAGTCGCTTATTCAGATTCGTATCTATTACGATCAATTCTCACGCAGAAGATAATGTGCAAAATCCCTACTGAAAAGAAAAAAATAAATTTTAAACCAAAACTTCAATACAAAAATTTGAATGGTTTTAACCATAACCGAACATTTGTTTGTGTTTATATTCCTTTGTCGGTGCTCTCAATTAAAATTTCCTCACTTAATTAGGAAACAAAACAAACAGAGTTGATCACAAATTGATCCAGATTTCTATCAGCATCACATCGATGTTGAATTTGCGTATTTTTTCTTTATCGAATTAATGTAAAATAATAAATGAAATCTCGATCGGCGATCACTGAAACGCAGCTAGCCAATTTATACGCGAAAAAGCAATGTTGCCACTTTTTTCCAATAAACCATGTTCGAATCGAGGAAATTTTGGAAGATCAACTGGTTGCTTTTAGCATTTAGATTCTTAATGCAAAAATGGAGTTGCAATCATCAATGCCTTTTCATAAACTTACCTTTTCAACTACAATTTTTCGTACTATAATAGATGCTAGCTAAATATAAACTACTTATTTTTCAACAAAAAAACCTTATTCGATAGTAAGTTTTCAATATTTTAAACGTATTTTGAATAGGAACTCATAACTTTTTTCCACCTGCAAAACTGACGAAGTAGCAACTATCTATAGAAGGAAGAAGTCAGCTGACACGGAAAAATCTATATTCCGCAGATTTCTGCGCTACGGGCTACAACTACAGAAATATTTTGCGGTGTTGAGTTTTCATTTACATGGCGCTCTGGTAAGACAGATCGTGTCAGCTGACTCGGGTTTACGTACCTTTGCATGTAAAATCGATATGGCGATATATCAGTCTGAACAATATCGATATCGGAAAAATCGATGTTGAAAATCNGGTTTTAACCATAACCGAACATTTGTTTGTGTTTATATTCCTTTGTCGGTGCTCTCAATTAAAATTTCCTCACTTAATTAGGAAACAAAACAAACAGAGTTGATCACAAATTGATCCAGATTTCTATCAGCATCACATCGATGTTGAATTTGCGTATTTTTTCTTTATCGAATTAATGTAAAATAATAAATGAAATCTCGATCGGCGATCACTGAAACGCAGCTAGCCAATTTATACGCGAAAAAGCAATGTTGCCACTTTTTTCCAATAAACCATGTTCGAATCGAGGAAATTTTGGAAGATCAACTGGTTGCTTTTAGCATTTAGATTCTTAATGCAAAAATGGAGTTGCATTCATCAATGCCTTTTCATAAACTTACCTTTTCAACTACAATTTTTCGTACTATAATAGATGCTAGCTAAATATAAACTACTTATTTTTCAACAAAAAAACCTTATTCGATAGTAAGTTTTCAATATTTTAAACGTATTTTGAATAGGAACTCATAACTTTTTTCCACCTGCAAAACTGACGAAGTAGCAACTATCTATAGAAGGAAGAAGTCAGCTGACACGGAAAAATCTATATTCCGCAGATTTCTGCGCTACGGGCTACAACTACAGAAATATTTTGCGGTGTTGAGTTTTCATTTACATGGCGCTCTGGTAAGACAGATCGTGTCAGCTGACTCGGGTTTACGTACCTTTGCATGTAAAATCGATATGGCGATATATCAGTCTGAACAATATCGATATCGGAAAAATCGATGTTGAAAATCTTACTCCCAATTGAATAGAATATAAGACCTGCCTGTCAACTCACCTAATTGTGATATTTCCATCTTGTATATTTACTGCGGATTAAAACGGTATGCCGGTCGATTGTATTGTCAAAGAAGATATAACAANATCACCTAATTGTGATATTTCCATCTTGTATATTTACTGAGGATTAAAACGGTATGCCGGTCGATTGTATTGTCAAAGAAGATATAACAAGACAATAAGTCTAAAGGCTCTGTCAGATAGAAATTCTTTTCTGCGTCACAGGGATGGTTTTGACTGGCATCCAAGTTAGCAGTGGGATTTTGAATAGAAGACGCCACATTGGCAACTCATGCGTTGCCGCAACTGATAAAATTTGCCCAACTCTCAACTTTTGACGCGCGTCAATGTGGAAAAACAACAATGTATGGAACGAATTCAAACCAGCTGACTTTTGGCTAATCGAAATGAGCCGGTTTGTTTGCGGCATGGTTTCCATTGTGGCACCTCGCCATGTTGTGTACGTGTTGTTAAGCAAAAGCGTCCCTGTGACGCAGAAAAGAATTTCTATCTGGTGGAGCATTAACGAAGGTAATGAGTTAAGAGCCATATACCATGCAGGCGGTTTGTCAAACTTAAGAGGTAAATAAATCACACAAGATGTTGGTTAAACCTTCTTAGTTCTTTCCCATACACTTTTTTGTAGATGAAAAATAAATTTTGACTGAAATACCGATATTGCGGGTAAAGTATCGATGTCTTCGATATATCGACCTGGGAATANCATGTTATTTGCATGGAGCCGAAAACGTCGATAACGATGTTAGTCGGTGATTAGTGTCAATCAGGCTTTGAGCAACCGGCCCTTAGAGAAGCATTTAGAGCTAAATACGCTAAATGTGCTTTTACGCGTAAGCAAAAACAGCCCATTGCGTCATCACTAAAGGTTAAATAAGTCAATAACGCAGAACTTATACTTAAACGCTGTCTAAATACCCAGAATTTTGTCGATTACTGGAGCTCTCAGTGTTGTTTACTAAAGTGTTGCCAATCATCAATGCCTTTTCATAAACTTACCTTTTCAACTACAATTTTTCGTACTATAATAGATGCTAGCTAAATATAAACTANTATGAAATATCGATATTCAGAATAATTATACGATATCGAGCATTGCTAGTCATCAGGAATGCGCAATCTTGTATTCTATCAAGACCGATAGAATACAAGATTACGCTGATTGATGTGATATTCGGGGGAGTAACGTGATATGACGTCATCGCAGATTTGCCGGTGGAGAGCACGATCCAGAAAATAAAGGTCGCGCCATTCGCGGACCGCTAACCCTCTCTTCGTCGATTTGACAGCATCCACCCAATCGCTGACGTCATAATATACTTTTGTTTACATTCACTGTTGCCAACTTGATGCTTTTCGCACCAAATTTAGCGGGTATTCAAAACGCGAAAATTTTTGAGTTTTGTGCTTGGTGCGTTTTTGGTGCTTTTGTTTTTAGTTTGAAGACTTCAAATTTCGAAAATCTTAAAAAAATGGAAGCAAAATTTAAAGCAATCGTAAGTGTGGTAAGCAATTTTACAAAAATTTTAACAAACTCATGGCACAGTGATAATCATAAGCGACAACGAAATAAGTGCAGCACCTTCAATCATGCCAGAAGAAATCGACCGTTGTGCAAGAAACATTGATTTTTATTAATTTGAATCGGCATCCTTACAATAAAATTATGTATTCATAGTTATAAAGTCCATAAAATACACCAATAAAAATTTGGTGCTTTTCAAATTCAAAACTTGGCAATACTGCCTTTTGTTCGATGCTCCTTCTTTTTCTTGTCGAGTTCGCCTAGTTCTCTCATTCTGGTATATTTTGACGTCACGGCCAGTTGCTCTCAGCTCGATTGGCGCAATCTTGTATTCTATCATTCTTGGGTGGAGAGAGCTTAGAGAGATCTATCAGTATGTA
>NW_016187722.1:0-4301 GCF_001687245.7 Rhagoletis zephyria
CTGGACTGTATGGTTGAATAAAGGCTGGTTTTCACAATGTAATATTTTGTATTTTGACAACTAAATTTTTTGACTTATTTTGACACAACTTTCTTTTCTTTATCCCTACCTTTATCGATGATATTATGGCCGCCTTAGCAGCGCATGTACACGCCTGAAGGCCTATTCTGATCTAAAGCAAACCAAAGACCATTTTTTNTAACTTTGTTCACATAACGGTTGTTTGTAACAGGCAAAACGAATCGAGATAGATATAGACAAATGTATACATAAATGCTCAGAATGAATAGAGAAATCGATTAAGCCATGTCTGTCTGTCCGTCCGTCTGTGCGTCTGTCCGTCCGTCCGTGTACACGATAACTCGAGCAAAAATTGAGATATCTCAACAAAATTTAGTATGTAGGTTTCTGTTAATCCAAGGTAGGTTGGTATTGAAATAACGGTAATTTCCAGAAATACGAAAACTGCGATATTTTAGTAAATACTGAATATAATTTACTCAAAATTGATATTTACAATAATTTTCAGTCGAAAAATAAGAATATTACAAATTTTTGGAAAATGGGCGTAGCCACGCTCACTTATGGTTACATCTGTATATCTTGGTAACCGCTGCAGCAATTTCTTCCAAACATGGCACAGTTGTTGGCCTTGATACAGCATACTAAATGGCCGAAACATTTAAAAATCGGATAATAGCCACTCCCACATCCCNTTCAGATACCACAAATGCGCGATCCAGAAAATTCTTCTATCATTCTTGCCACAAATGTATGTTTTCTTCGAAAATACTCAAGTACTACCAGTAGAGTACTCTACTGTCAAATACCTTTTACTCGCAGTAGTTGCGGAAGGCAAAGTAAATACTCTACGCGTCTTGCTATTGATCGGTAGTTTACGTACGCTTGCAGAAACTGGTTTATGCTTACTCACACATAACCCGAACGATGAGAGTAAAGGAGGGAAAGTATTTGCGCGGCGGTCGGATGTCTTGTTAGGCCGTTTAAATGGAATTGCGCAGGAGTTTAATATCCATAATAGGAGTTTTAAAATATATGCCTGTATAATTAAATACATGTGTTGAAACTATGCAAAATAAAACTTGAATTCACATCGTATCATTTGATATCGAATGCGAATCATTCGCATAACGAACGCGAATGCAAATATTCGCGACATCCCCGATGTATATACATGTTTATAAGCTGTTAAAATTCACTACGAGAAATTTCAAATTTTTACTTTGATCCGTCAAAATTTCCTCTTTTCTATCATTGTATAAAAAAAAAGAAAAAAACTGTATAGGGTTGATCGAATGAATGGCCTCCTAGTCACCAGTTCGAGTCTATTTGATTCAGCGCAGCCGGCCTTATATACGAGCCTCCAAGAAATCGCCTCATGGGAGAAATGGCAGCAAAATCGCTTTTTTTGAAATATAATATGCCCCTTTTGAACTTTGACTACTAGATTAAAACACTGTATAGGTTAAGCACGCGTTCAATGTTCTAATAATTTACAAAATTTTTAAGTAATAAAACGATGACTTAAGTTGATTATAGTTTTTTTAATGTTATTCCTAACATTGGCATTCCGGAAATTCGCGAATGTGAAAAATATGACATTCGAAACATCCCTAGTACAAACACACGATGTAGAGAAGAATATTCTATCATTCTTCATTCCTTCATTGTTTTCTATCATTCTTGGTACAAACATACTTACACATTAAAAAATTTGCTTTTGCTGCCGTTTACTTCAGACGATGGCATGTTAAAACTCTAATCACTTCTATGTAACAGCAGTTATTAAGAAAAGTGACTGCTAGGAGCGCTTTTGAATATGAACATGCGAGATACAGATCGGCGCCATATATGTATGTAATACTTCTATATTGTCAGTGAGCTAACTAATCAATGTGTATTAAGCAGGAAAACAATTGCATGTTTGTGACCATCGATGTTTTCGATGTTTTCAAAGCAAAACATCGATGTACTATCGATGTTTCCCCAGCAACCAAAAGTGTTTTTAAATATATAAACATATATAAATATGCGGTCTTAACCAGAACAACTGTGAGTTTGGCATAATATTTGATGGCCTTGTAGATATAACTTGTGCAGTTTTAAATAAGAGTTTGACTACTAGATGACTTTGACTACTAGATTAAAACACTGTATAGGTTTAGTACGCGTTCAATGTTCTAATAATTTACAAAATTTTTAAGTAATAAAACGATGACTTAAGGTGATTATAGTTTTTTTAATGTTATTCCTAACATTGGCATTCCGGAAATTCGCGAATGTGAAAAATATGACATTCGAAACATCCCTAGTACAAACACGCGATGTAGAGAAGAATATTCTATCATTCTTCATTCCTTCATTGTTTTCTATCATTCTTGGTACAAACTAAACTCCTGCTGCAATTCCATTTAAACGGCCTAACAAGACATCCGACCGCCGCGCAAATACTTTCCCTCCTTTACTCTCATCGTTCGGGTCAATGTGTGAGTAAGCATAAACCAGTTTCTGCAAGCGTACGTAAACTACCGATCAATAGCAAGACGCGTAGAGTATTTACTTTGCCTTCCGCAACTACTGCGAGTAAAAGGTATTTGACAGTAGAGTACTCTACTGGTAGTACTTGAGTATTTTCGAAGAAAACATACATACATTTGTGGTATCTGAATAAAACCATGGACAGGAATGTAGTGGAGCGATGAAGAGAGCGATGAGCAAAACGTACTTTCAACTAAAATGCTGATATACATACCTAAGTAAATATGTATGTATGCTAAAGTGGTCCAAAAATGTATGTAAAAAAAATAAGGTCGCATTTTTAATGCCGGCACCCCCTAGGATTGTTCTATACCGACAAAACATATACCCCTATTTTTTATTTTGAAATAAAAAAAATGTAGGGAGTGCTCAAAGTTCTAAATGTATTTTATACGGGGATNATGTAGGGAGTGCTCAAAGCTCTCAATGTATTTTATATGGGGATAAAACAACTTTTCGTAGAAATAGTGTAGAATTCTTGCAAATCAATATTTTTCGATCGGAAAATTTTGCTTATCTTCAGGAGATTCCCAGTAATAATACCCAATTGTTCCTTTAACCATATTTTCATGGTAACTATATTTTATAGGTCCTAGAAAATGCAATGGGGGAGACCAATAAAAAATCTTTAATCATAAAAAATGGTTAAATAAACAATTGGATATTAATATCTGAAGTTTCCTGAAGAGAACCACAGTTTTACGATTGAAAAAATTTATTTTCAAGAGTTTTATACCATTTTTACGAAAATTTGTTTTTTCCCCATATAAAATACATGGAAAACTTTGAGCGCTGTGAGCACTCCCTAAATATTTTTTGATTTCAAAATAAAAAAAGGCGTGAGTACTAGGTACTCATGAAATTTGATGTGTAAACATATGCGAACGGCAAAGCATAAAAGTACGTTTACATATAAATATAATCTCAATCAAAGCTCGTTAGCTGTCAAATTGGTTGTGCTTGTTATTCACACAACTCGAGGAAAAGTTAAACTTCTTCTCTGTGCCACCGTGGTCACTTTTTTCTGCAACACATATTATGCCATTTAAATATATTTTAACTGAATATTTTATTAACAATACCTTTACAAACCTATTTTCCTTAATAGCCTCAATTTTTGTTTACTTTAACATTTGACACTCCTCCTCTTCTTCGCAAGTATAATCGATAAAACTAGGTTGGACACCAAAAAGTTATCGATTTAATCTGAGATATTTTTAGTTATAATTTTGCATGGCTCATCTCTTTTTCTAATAACAGATTAGGGAGTTAAGCTCGAAAATTTTATATGTAAAGCTATTAGGCGATTCAGTTACATACATTCAACTGTAGGTTAGGTTAGAAATTAAACATTAATTTCACTTATTTTTATTCATTTTGCTGATTTAATTTTTTCATTCATTTTAATTTTTAATTCTTTTAATACATGCAACTATCGGTATGATTGATAAAATATACTTGTACATACTTGTGACTCAAATTACTCAATTACTGTTTTTGAGCTTTTAGTTTGAGCATTTCTATTTGTATATATTCCTAAATTTAGTTTCTAAATGCAGTTCATATTGCAGGATTTTACCCGATGCTTTTTTGTTCCGTACGTTTTGCTGTTACACACTTTTTACTCTCACTTCAGAGAGTGATTTGCTGTTTGACCTTTTTCCAGGATTTTACACGAAAAGTATTGCAGTATTGCATATTATACATACATATATTCATGTATGTTCATCAGTTATCAACGG
>NW_016187723.1:0-4301 GCF_001687245.7 Rhagoletis zephyria
ATTGGTACAAAAAAAAAAAAAAAAATGGGACGAACGTGTGACACTACCTTAAAGGAATACAAGGTGTGCTTCAATTTAAACAACAGCAACAAGTATGAGTTGCAATATAAAATTGGGTATTTGAGAGATAGCTATTGTCCCTCTGTAGAGAACGCATAGTTTTAGACGCAATTGTTACACTTTTATAGCCACGAAAAAAGACATGGCCGGAGAAGACGGTTTTACCCTTTTTCGGGTATGGGGAATCGAACTGCATAGTTCGTTTTTTTAAGTTTTCGGCATGCCTTCATACAACTTTTTATTTTGAAAATTTTGCCACCAAAGGAAATTTTTCAGGCGTTATACCCTATTTTATGGCTTCTAACTTTTATCTGGTTAGTTGTTTCGGCAAAACTTCTTTTTCAAAGTTGTTCAGAAAGTCTCAGGCCTTAACTTTTGTGAACATACCAAACTCCAAAAAAGAGGTCTTTGACACTTTTAGGTGGAACTCCGAAAGCAGTTTTATGCTACTTAATTATACAGGAGAACACAAAAACCAAAATTTATATGAACTAGAGGGTAGACCCCACTATTTCTCGGTTTTTGGGTCGCTGAAAACGAATGTGACCAAAACAAAAATAACTTCAACTGACCATTTTCCCGCTGCCACTCTCTTACATCATTCGGTTTGCTGTTCATGGTTTTGCCAGCTTGTCGACGATCGTTGAGTGGAGGATCGACATACTTCGGCAGCCAGTTCGAAAACGAACTATTTATTAGACTATTTCCACCACAGGCTTAATTGCAGTTAAAAGCTCAGATAAGTTCCGAGAATTCTAACATGGGGTAATCGGCAAGGTTTACTTCTTAATTTTTGCGGTTTTGCTCCCATTTTTTTCTACTTAATAGGAGGAATTACGCCCTTTGAGTTGTAATCTCCTTTTTCCAATAGGCATAAACTTCAGTTAAGACTTGGAGGACATCAACTATGTACATATATCTAACAAAACTTTTCAACAACGCTCAACTTCAGAATTTCATTGAATCTATCTCAGAATTTTGTTGAATAATGCCCTATCTCAAATGAAAATACATTAAAAGTTCTCTTAGATAGGGCATTTTCGAACTGGCTGCCGAGAAAGGTCGATCTTCCGAGCGATATATATGTTACCGGCCAAACCCGATCTTAGGACAAACTAGTTTTTCCTAGGTTAAACCAGTTCTACCTAGATCTAATATATCCGTCCAATGGGGAAACAAGTTGGACGCAACAATATTATGGACTGCGTGCCTGGAGTTGGACTGATGGGGGTTATTTTATTTGAAGTGTGGCCGAAGGCCGCCTACGCGGAAAGGTGTTCTGTAAAAAAAATACGGTCGCCGTTGATCTAGTTTAGTCTAGGCAAAACTAGTTTGTCCTAAGATCGGGTTTGGTCGGTAACATATACATACATACAAATAGGTATTATTGATATGAGTTTGGGTGCATATGTGTTATATTAGTAATAATAGAATGGCAGTTACACAATATGTTAGTGTTTGGCCGACCTCCTCCTCCGATTTGTGGTGTGCGCATTGATATAGTCACAACAAGCATGTATGTATGTAGGTGTTCATAAATTCCATTGCCGGCGATGACTACCATTTGGAATTTATGTTCTGCTGCCAATACTCTGAGGTACATGTGGAAAGAATATATTTGCCAGCTCATTGCTTTGTGACTACGAGCGCATTATTTATGAACGCATTTGAAAGAGGTGCAAAAATATATTCGGAAACATACATACATACATACGTAAGTTCACTACATCCGGACATTTTTTGCTAAGATGTGTCCAATTTCGGGGTATTACATATGTACGCAAGTGTACGTAAAACATGCGTACAAACATGTAAACCTATAAATTTATAAATGTTCTGAAGCTGCATATTGCAAAGCGTAAGCGTTCATCGACTTATAAGCCTCAGAAATATTTGGATGTGGGTATACGTAGGTATACTACACGAACACATCTACGGTTGAAATGGCAATAAGTATGCATGAAAGTGTCATAAATTCTAAGCGTACTTGCATCACTGCTGACCGACACTTTGCTTAATGAAAAAAAAAAATGCATCAGAGAGAAAATGCAAGGCACATGTGTTAAAAAATTTGAATTTGAATTGCTCCGACATGCTAATAATGGCCATGGGACATGACTGATAGCATCCACCCAACCACACATTTCACATACATAGTTGGACGCACATAAATGTGTTAGTAGTTCAAAATGCATTCAAAGCGAAAAATTACAGAAATACAAAGAGAGTAAAAAACATAAAAAATGCAATAAAATGACAGAAAAACTAAAAACCAAGGATTTGAATTGCCTCGACAGCGAAACGGAAATTGTATATGAAAAGGAAACGGAATTCGCAAGCAATGTGGTGAAAGAAATTCTAGCCAACACACTTCAACTGATAGCATTCTGAGGACATTCAGGCAAGAAATGTCGTTTGCAGTTTCCTTTATTTATCTGGCAAAAGTTTTCTTTATTTAACTGAGCTGAATTAGATTAGCTTTATCTATATATATAAAATAATAGCCGTTTTCGTTGTTCGGAGTTAACTCAACAACTACTGCATAGATTTCAGTAAAATTTTCAGAGGTTATAGCTTGCATATATGGTCCTATTATAGGCTACCAGAATACTCGATAAGTGGCGCTGGGGTCGAGTTATTTATAAAAATCGTATTTATGAACCGATTTCTTTTAAATTCAAAATGTAAGTTACCAGCATGATGGCAAACACGTTTACCAAAAATAGACTCTCTAGGTGGCGCGGGAGTCAAGTTATTTGTAAAAGACGTATTTATGAAGCGATTTCTTTCAAATTCAAAAGGTATAGTTTCAGCGTAATGGAAAATACGTTTATCAAAAACGGAGCTGCTAGGTGGCGCGGGGGGCGAGTTATTTACAACTGTATTTATGAACCGATTTCGTAAGCATGATGAAAAAAACACTTGCGAAAAACGGACCCGCTAGGTGGCGCTGGAGTAGAGTTACTTATAAAAGTCGTATTTATTAACAGATTTCGTTCAAATTCGCAGCTTGACTACCTGTAAGATGAAAACTTCCTTTGCTAAAAATGGATCCGCTGGAGTTTCGGTATTTAGAAAATCCGTATGTTTTATAAAATCTGATTGGAGTTCATAATTCGTATTCATTTCATGGCAAACAAAGGTTTTGCAGAAAAGGGACCCAATGGATGACGCTGCACCCGAAATATATAGAAACCCCCACTGGTTTGTTTATCTTAGACGAATTTACTTTTCAGATGGCTAAATTGAGGATGCGTTTAAGTATGCATATAAAGACCGTAACACTGTGTAAGCGTGATCATGCATCTACCTCCGATTGACGAAGTTGGTCGAGGCGGCCTTTATTACAGCAGTAAGAAACCATTTCATAAATATTAAGACGAATTGTAAAAGTAGCGAATTGACAAGGAAAGATTCGACCACATCTGTCCAAGAAGGAACACGATAGGTATATCAATGGCTTCATTTGAACTATATTCATGAGATCACACGACTCATTTAGCCAATATACGCGAAAACTTTTCATCCTGTGGGGCAGCGAGGATTCTTGGCCTTCCTGTAATTGAAAACGCTCATCTGTGCTCTTTAATTTCCGTATAAGGACTCTTATTGACTTACATGGTACACCGGACCAATGCTGAAGTGGCAAGATCATAGAAGAATATTACGCACGCTTGGCAGAGATCTCACAGGTGGAAATAAGACCAACGGTAAAGCTTATGACATCGAAAGGCATTAGTATTCCATATGGAATCACAGCGCTACTATTCTTGGCCTATGTTTGAGGAGGATTCTGCTCTTTAGTCATTTCAATTTAAACTAAAAATGTTTACTTTACAGACTGCTTTTGCTTTTAAACGCTATTTTTGAATTCACCAACGCAAAAGATCTTATTAGGCGCCGCGAAGCAAGCGGGCATTTGCTAGTTTAACATAAAAAAACTGGTTTGGCTTTCTACATAGATTTTTTTCTTACAAATACTGTTAACTTTTCTTATTTCTAAAGATTTTCTTTTAATTTTATATTTGAATAAATAAATTATTACATATGTACCTCTGTACATAGTATAAAGGAAAGTCGAGATTCTTTGTACGCGGTTATCTCGAAAACTACTGAACGGATTTTTACTAGATTTTCTGCAATATTCTCTGTATTGATAGGAGAGTGACCTTTTTCATTTAGAATTTTAATAGGCACAGTGGTCTTGAAGCAACCATAGCTATGACTAAAATGCCAACCAA
>NW_016187724.1:0-4301 GCF_001687245.7 Rhagoletis zephyria
TTTCAAACAATGTTCAGCATCATAAGGTTCTGCGTCTATGTAGTGCTTATACTATTATATGTACTAAACTATAAGCGCCTTATTAACATAAAATTGAGAAAGTTAGAAAATAGTTCCGCATATGTGACTACAATTTTTTCTAGCTCTATAAAAACATTAACATTTAAAAATCATCGCTTTAGCGTTGAATGCATGAAACAATGAGATAGTATATGTATGTATGTATGGATTTACAGATCGCTTATTTACTTCAATAATGTCACAACTCAAAAAAGCAAAACTCGAGAAAAACGGCTTTAAAGTTTTGAATTTACATATCGTCACCTTAATTCACAAAGGCCCTAACCACAATTTCGAAACTGCGTTTTTCACAGATTTTCGTAGGATATATTAAAATAACTTAACTAAAAATTTTAAAGTGCTGGTAACAAAAACTACGGAGTTGCGCCACTTTTTTGAAACGCTATAGACGTATGCATGATTTGATTTTTATAACGTTTTTTGCTTCTGCTGTAAAATAAAACATTTTTTGGTTAGGGCCTTTGCGAATTATTAACGTAACGATATGCTCGCATAGTAAAAATGAACACATTTTGTTCTGGTGAGATACTGGTAATCGATACAGCTATGAAATTTTTACACAGCATAGAAGAAGAGGTGACGGTTGTTTCTGCGTAACCAACTCAAAATTTATATTTTTTGGATTATGACATTATTGAAGTAAATGAACGATATGTATATGTACATCCATATGCATGTATGTATGTATATGTACATACTAAAAGCACTACCCTACAACAGACTTAAGTACACATGCTAGTTGCTGGAAAGGATTTACAGAAGTAGACCGATCGATAAACCGCATTGGCAACAGTTAGGGTCGCTCTCAAATTGGTTTTGTTTTGATTAGCATATGTATGTAAATGTTGTAATTAATCACAATACTTTCCGTAGGTAAACCCATACCGCGGCTAATTTGAATACTTATGTACTATGCTTATGTACACACCAATTTATACATATATTTACCTTTGAAAAATTGATACAATTGGCGAAGCTATGTATTTATCTAGTTGCCTATATTAAAAAATAACAGTATGACTTAAGATTGCTAGATGAGGCACGGTGAGTTTTAACAACTAACTTTATGAACAGCAATAAACACTAAAAAAGCAGTACCTTGAGGAGATTTCCAGCGCTGAGGGACGATATTAATATAATTTTATACGTATGCAAATAATTTAGGTTCAGAATCAAAGAAAAATTTGGGCTCTGAAATCAATCAATGGCGTTGAGAGCTTTTCTCTTCCAATCCTCTAATAAAGTATAAGAGAATACATTTTCTTAGGCTTGAAAAAGAAATTTGCACTTTTTTAGTTTTTTAGCAATCCAAGTGTTTCTTTAAATATATGAGAAAATAATAACAAAAAAAAAAGAGAAACATAAGTGAATAGCAAATCTAAAAATACATTTTTAATGGATTCTATATTTAAGTGGGTATCCGTTATCGAAAAAAAAAAATGTTTTAAGGAATTGTGTATATCATAGAAATAGGGCGGGTACGTACATAATTAAATATTTATTTTATTTAGTACCTATAGTATTTTTATGTATGCATAAGTATAGTATGTATATGCTAACAATGAGTAGCACTTATAAGAAAATCACAAATGTATGTGGATGGTAAACAGCGCAACATACTTGCACACCCAATAAGAAAAATTATGCATGTACATACATATATACATATGTACAAAAGGGTGGGTCGAATATTGTATTTTCTTCTACATGCCTGTGGAACATTATTTGTTTAGTCTTAGTATAGCGGGTGCATCGAACTCTAAGTGGCACATAGGGCTCTGTTCGGATAAAGCGGATTATTCGTACAAATTTAGGGTTTACCATAACGGTTTGGTTGTTTTATAAGCGAAGAAATCGTAGAACCGAAACCACATAGTCTGTATAGCCAATTGTTATTTGTTTAAAGCTCAGATAATATACACAGGTAGCACCGTGCGTTAAAAGGCAGAAAACTTCAAAAAACAATAGGTATCAAATATGTATAGAAAATCTGCATTTTTCGTTTTTCTTTCTGAAGGCAGCATTTAAAACAAAACCTTGAAATTTCAAAGATATTATTTATTTAAAAAATTCAGTACGATGCTGAATAATAATATGTTATAAAATAAAGGGGAAAACTCTATACAATTGAAAACAAACAATTGTTTTTTTTGGTGCACAAGGACGAAAAGGTATTGGAAATGTCCTTTTATTCACTTTTCTTATCCTAAACTAAATGCGTTAACTCGCATTTTTTCCCCGAAAATAAGTGTTGGAAATTTTTAAGGATAAAGTGTTAAAGCAACATTTTCAGTACCTGTTCGTTAGCACAAAAAAAAACAAACAAATTTATTGTTTAGAATTTTACAGTTTTTCCCTTTATTTGATACCCATATTAAAACTCGTATTGTTTTTAAGCATTACACCGAGTTTTTTAAATAACTTTTTTTAATTAATCATTTATTTGAAATTTTAATATCTTAAAAAAAAAATTGTGACATTAGAGAAAACTGTTGCACAGTGTAATAAATATCACTATTACAATACCACAAAATAAATTTTATTTAAACACCCAAATACAAAAGCGACCCAACCTAATGCTCATAGATATTTATGCATGTACACATACATATATACAATATATACATGTGTATGCATGTATGCATACACAGGCGGATGCATGATCTTGAAGAAGGGACAATTCTACTTAATAAAACTCCCTCTGACGATATAAAATATTTTTAGTAGATTTTTGGCGTTGGAGGTTATTTTTTAGTGAAGGCAGACTTTCTTTGCAATACTTCGTACCTGCACGATTTCCCGGTAGCCCCGCCAGCATAAAATGTATACTAGTACATACAACTAGAGTTGTCCACAAAATAATAGGAGTGCGATATTTTGACCAGTTTTGGCTATTTGTCTATTATTTATTTAATGTTTACTATTTTTTTTCATAAAAGTCTAGCTGGTTATACAAAAAACGCCATATTTATAAATTCACATTTCCAACTTTGTATAAAAATTATAAAAATATTGCAAATTTTCACCAATATTTCAAACGTTTTGATCAGAATTAAAAAAAAAACTTGGGGATGCAGTTTTGTAGCCCATTTAATTTTAGTAAAATGAAGTGCAAGTTTCAAGTTGGTGTAAAATCCCTTTGATTTTTGAGAATTCTTTTGGTTGGAGGTGTTCACCCTTTTTTCCAAAGTATGTCGAGTACACTGCGAAGTGAATTTATATGGTGTTCGTTGCATTAAAAAAATTATAAACATTAAAAAAACAAAAGAAAAAATAAAAAAATCTGGTGAAAATATCGCACTACTATTATTTTGTGGGGCACTATACATGATCTTTACTTCAACTAAATATCTATTATTTTTTATGTTTCATAATGCCCCTAACTGAAGTGACTTTGTAAACATGCACCTCTATTTGTATGCGTATGAACGATTTAAAAATTAATCTAAATTTCACATTTAAATACAATTAGCTTAAAAGTTTGTTTAACTCAACTAAAGCGGAAAAAAGGAGCGTCAAAAAAATCGAACATTTGTGAATTAGACCGAATTTATCGTTTTTTCTCGGTTAAGCTAAAAAAATATATACGTAGACTAGCTTAAACATACATAAATAAATAGACAACTATTCATAATTATAATAATACATAGTAGTTAGTTCGCGTAAAAGCTAATCACTAAATTTAAAGCTATTATTTTGTGATTTTTGTTCTTCATCAGTATCGGCTCCCAAATTCTTTGTTTTACTTTCTTTTACCATTTGCGTATCTAATAAAATTATTAACACTAATTCTATAATCGCCTAATCGTAAAATATTATTGTAATAACCCTATGACTATAAACATATTCGTTAGTTTTGCTTTGATTGTAGATTTTTTTTTTTTTTTAAGAAATACATAATTAATTTCTAACGTTTTTTAAAAAAAAAACTCCTTTTTTGTTTGATTGCAATAATTCCAAACAGGCAATATCCTCGGATCATTTAGGATTACACATATTTTCAAGTAACTTATACATACATACTAAGTTTTCGTTTTTGCTTGGGTTTTTTTTGGTTTATTTGTTTTTGGTGGCCTTTATCTAACAGAAAAAGTTGTATGCAATTTGCCAATCACATAATTTCTGTCGGCTTCTCACATTCTACATACGTATACGCTATACACAAGTACAAACATACATACATAACGGGTGATTTTTTAAGAGCTTGATACCTTTTTTTT
>NW_016187725.1:0-4301 GCF_001687245.7 Rhagoletis zephyria
GGACAGGACCGGGCTCGGAGAGTTGTGGTGCAAAACATTGCGGATGATGCTTTTTTTACTGGGATGAAACTACAAGAAAATATATTTATGAATATTAGTAAATAAGTCTATGTGTACTTATGCATATAAAATATTCAATGACGTGTGCACTTTGCACTTATTCTGGAAAGGCCTGCATGAGCAGAGGAAAATATTAAAAGCCATGTTTGCAAGTTAATCAAGGACCCTTCGAGAGATGCTCCAACACTTGGCATGCTTCAAACGGGTGTTCTTAGCCAGCACTTAAATAAAGCAGCATTACAGCATACCTACTTTACACACTTATGCACACGCAATAATATTTTTCCGGCACTTTCTTCCTTCCGCAAACTTCATATTTTCCATGAGAGGAAAATCGATTTTCTTTGTCTCTGTGGCTAAGTAAACAGCAGTCGAAGCCGCAGTCATAGCCACAGAAACGAAGGTTGAAGCAAAAAGTAATAGAAACAAAATAGAAGAAAAATATCAAAACAGAAATAGGAAGAGTAAACCCTTCGTCACACAGCTGGGGGGTACGGTGTGGCAAGTAAATTGAAATCCGAACAAACGGGCATGCGAAGTGGAAAATTTCAGTGTCTACATAAAAACACACAAAATACTTTTAAGGGCTGGGAATCTCATGCAAATGCATGTTTTTATTGCGCATGTTCAAATCAAAACTGTTAAATTATCTTTAAGAAACATGAAATTTCCTTTAAAAAGGCATTCAATTGTTAGTTGTTGTTGTTAGTGCATATTTTTGCATATTTTCCAGTAAAGGTTCAGAGAGATATAAGCAACAATTACCGCAATTTATTACTCGACGGCTAAGCAGATGTGGAACCGTACAGGATCGTACAGAATTACCCGGCAGTTCTGGGTGTCCTACGATCCACTTAGATCAACGCTACCTACTAACTTACTGCAGTGTGCACGGGGCAATGCTCCGTTGGCCCAAAAAATTCTTATTAAATAGCATTCATTCCTGCATTACTGGTAATGCAAAATTTAATGTCCACTTTTCTAGGACATCGCANAAGCAGATGTGGAACCGTACAGGATCGTACAGAATTACCCGGCAGTTCTGTGTGTCCTACGATCCACTTAGACCAACGCTACCTACTAACTTACTGCAGTGTGCACAGGGCAATGCTCCGTTGGCCCAAAAATTCATATTAAACAGCATTCATTCCTGCATTACTGGTAATGCAAAATTGAATGTCCACTTTTCTAGGACATCGCCGTGGGAAAAATAGTGCATTTTCGAATGTGAAAACGGCTGTTTTACTGATTACTTATTTTTTCTATTGCTATTCATTACATTTTCCCACTGGGAACGCAAATCCAGTAATAATTTTAAAGTTTCATGAACATCTGATAAATTGGCTGTTTATTTGCAGCGAATTCCTTATAAAACCTTAAACTTTATATTAAAATGGGTTTATTTTGTCAATTTTAACAATAAAAACTCACAAACATCTTCCTTTAAATTGCATCCAGAAACATACGATCCGTTTTTTTCGTACTGGCAAATTGTTACAAGTAAAAATTTATCCAGTAAGACTCCTGTAAAAACTGGCAAGTTCAGCTGTCATATTTGCTCTCTCAATTCTCTCTCTTTTGCCGGTATCTTTCAAGTTTTTGCTTACGAAAACGCGATCCAGGAAAAAGCAGTAAAATTAATGCTGGATTTTAGGGGATAGTGCGTACGGGAACATTGCTTTTATCTGACCGCTTGATTATAAACTAATTTTATAAATATGTAGGTATTGTATTTTGAAGTGAATTCCCAAAATATAATTTATGTAGGTAGGCCTTCTTAAGTGAAGCCATTCTAAGAAGCCTACCCAAGAAGGGCTGAAAAAGTGCTTCCTTGCATGCCCTCTAGAAGGGCTTATTCATTTACAATTTACGCGAATGCATAAATTTATATTATTTAGCAGTACAAAAGAATTTCAATAAAAATTTCNGCGAATGCATAAATTTATATTATTTAGCATTACAAAAGAATTTCAATAAAAATTTCAAGTTTCAATAACACATATTTGATATAAACCTTAAGTAAATACTTCAAAGATGTATGATTTTTTTAAATTAAAGAAGCAACTTTAAAAGAACTCCTCCAAAAGGCCTTCTGAAGTATGTCCTATAAAAGCCCTTCCGGAAGGCGTTTTATGGGTAGCGAAATAAGAAGCCCTTCAATCTGTGCCACTCCATACAAAAAGGAAAGGAGAAAAGGTCTTTCGGAAGGACTTTTAACTCCTGAAATTATATACTGGGTTGTTTTCGTTATTTTCTTGTTAAAATATATGTGCTATAATTTTTGTACCGGCAATAAATATTACGAAAATATGTTTAACTGCATATTTTACTTGTTTATGGCGCATATTTTTGAATGTTGAGTGCATGAGATTCCGAGCCCTACTTATGGTACATATGTAATTAAGAAAACTGTGTGGATGAGGCCCATGGTGGGTGGGTGGTTGATATTAGAGCGCTGCTTAAAAATCGAAAAAGTTATGCGTACTGCGCAAAATACATCAATATTTAAAAATCTCATGTATACCATAGTGTAATTTTATTACACTGATATTTATTTAAGTAAATATAGAAGTATATAAACTTACCGATCTTGCCAATTTCTTCTAAATGTGAACACACACCGATATCTCCAATATATCTGTGGTTTTTAAATAAATGCACTAGCCTTGGCAATAGTGGGTGTGACGTAAAACTGTGGTATTTTGTTTTAATGTTAATTTATTTTACGTTTACTTAAAAATGTTTCAGGCGAATCATTTTGGCTATTTTTATTACACACTCGCTGTTGTAGTCAAAGTTTAGTTAAAATCTGTAGCTAAATGTTTGCACTAGCAAATTTTTCGAGATTTTTTTGGTATCCGTTTTTTAATATATGTATTGCCAAGTAATAATCGATGATTTCTTTAAATGCTGTTGCAGATACTTGTGTTGGACCACCACCACCACTGGTGGTTATGACGCACACCCTCGTATTTTTTCCGGAAAATAGAAAGAAATCACGTTCGGTTCATTTACCAAAATCGCACAGCTACTCGTTGGATTTTTCGTACACAACCGTGGCAATGTCCACTAAACGATTTAGTAATTTAACGAAGCTGTTTGATTATTTTTGTCAAAGTTTAATCGTTGCTTTTACAATTTATAGAAATATACTGACGAATAGCATTATTTTATGTAAAATCGCAAATTAGAAATTCTTAACACTTAACACGAAAAACAAACGTAGACTTCAGGAGAGAACTTTTCGGACTGATGAAAAAATCTGACAACTCGGAAACAGATGAGCAAAACAGTGCTGCCAAGTTTTTGCGTAAAAATTTCGCACGTTGCCAGCTGCATTGAATACATTTTAAATATCAGAGAACGTAATCCACTTATACTAGGTTTACATACAAGTAGATTTACTTCATTTTCGTGCGAAGAAAAAGAAATTGGTCCCTCGTTTAGCTGTTACTACAAACTAATCTCAGATTAACAGCCCTATTCCGCCACACTGACAAAACTCACCGCGACGACAATTGATATAAAAATGACAATTGCAGCTTTTTGGTATTCGCAGGAAAATTCGAATCATGTCAATTGTCATTTCTATTGTCATGACCTTTTGTGCAGGTGACAAGGAAAAAACAAATGTTTGTGTTGATATAAAAAGTGCGACGATTTAATAAATTTGTGAAAAAAATGAGAGATGTCTGCCGTCCGTGTTCACCCACCTGTTCCAATTACATCCACATGCACTTTTCGTGCTCTGCAGCGTAGCAGATTTCTCCACGTCGCTAATGTCTGCCAAATAATGTGTGTATGCAAATGTATTCCTGCATAAATGAAAGATATAAATACATACATATGTATGTATGTAAATATACAAAACTTACATCTTTCCACTTTACTACGGATATACGAATTTTCCTACTTCACACAAATACTCACTTTTCTGGTGCTTCACCGTTCATATTTTTTGCAAATAGTAACGTTGACCAGCTGTTTGTAGAACAATGAACTTTTCACCATGCATGGTAAGTTTACAAAAGCTTTTCGCCTGTAATTTTTTGTTAGGAATGCCAACGTACAACGACAATGACAAAATCACGACAATGAAGGTTGATCAATTGTCATTCTATTGCAAAACCGGAATAGGGTTGTAAACCGTTAACTCTACGGTGTCCAAGCTAGTTTTATCGATTATTTTTGCAAAGAGGATGCAAGCAGTGTTTAGAGATCGATGCCTCCTGAAACCCACT
>NW_016187726.1:0-4301 GCF_001687245.7 Rhagoletis zephyria
TCTCCCTTCTCATCCTTGTGAAAATTCGCAAAATTTAGCCAAAAATTTCAAACTCCTTTATTCAATGAACATAAATTCATGGCAGTGGTTTACAACGAACGTGTAGTTAAAAACACGTTTCAACTCAACTTGTCTGTTGTCACCTCCGCTTATAGCCCACTTACGCGGACAACACTCAAGACCACACAACGCGATGCGGCGCGGTGTACGAACCTACGAAGCTAACGAAGTGTTATAAATTGCTGAGTGAACGATGAGAAAAACAAGCAATTTACAGCAATTTCGATTAAAATCAATATTTAATAATACAAATACAATGTATGCAGTATGTATGTATGTATATGAAAAGCAGGTAAAATGTGTGTGAGCGAGCTGCAAATTTACGTTGTATGCAACATAAATAATTCGAGTCGTGACAAGCAAAACAAGGCAAACGCATACACGGACGCAAGTGGATCCAGCGATGGGTGGGTTGCACCGCAACAAGACAATAGCCCACGGCTGGGTGATGAAAGCTGCACTATGTGGCAAAAGGCAAACGGGGCAGAACGCGTATGTGTGTGTGCAAGCAAAGTCTGAACCGATTTTTTGATGCAATAAACCAAATAAAGCAAAGAATCCTAAAGCACTTCTTCAGCAATTTGTTGTTTCTGTTGTTCTTATTTGTCAGTTGGCAGTTTGGTAATCACCACTTGTTATAAAGACTGTAATTAGGCGTCCATTAAAAGGGTGGTCCACGCATGTCCACACAGCGCCGTTGCAGAGGCCCCAACGGACAGACTGTGGAAAGTGGTCAGCCTGCGTTTGGCGGGCGTAGGCACACCGCCGTGGCGCAACGTTGTCGTCATTGTCGTCGATCAACAATCAAAACACGCCCTTGCGCACGCCTAATAAATAACGCTCGGGTGTAAGTGAAAAATTGGCCGAAAGGATGGCAGAAGAGCTGAACGCTGAACGCTGAAAAGAAGGCAGTAGGCACTTACCTCTACCACTCGCCACCATCATTCGCCTTATTTAGCTGCTCTCGCTTCCTTCTGCGGGTGTGTGTGTGTGTGTGTGGTACGCGTTTTGAGGCTAAACAAATAGGCATATTTAATAATTGCAGCATTGAATAAAGTGCAATTTTATGAAGGGCGGACAGTTTGTGTACAGTTTATTCACCTGCCAGCGGTGTGCCACCGCCGTCGTGAAGCTGAATGCACAAAGTTCTGCAAAGTGCATAACGCAAGCTCGCATGCAATGCGTTTTCGGCCAAACTTTTGCATATTTATGAGAACATACATATATGTATGTATGTATGTATATGTATATAGGGTGCCTCTGCAAAAAATGTTGAGGTTTTTTCACCGGAATCATAAAATATATTATATTTTAAGACTTCCTCCAAAATATTTTGGTAAAAATATTAAGGTTTAGGTGAGCTAGACCGATTTGAAAATAACACCAAAATCTCATTATGTATTTTGATTCCGTTGATTCCGTTGTTAATTTTATTTACAAAAAAAAATTAATTAATTTTGTTTACAAAAAAATGACTTTAGGAGCTATTTCCAAATGGTACGAAAACCGTACCACGTGTGATTGTACGGAGAGCGATGCACCCTTATGTGTATATTAGGATAGTCCCAATTTTTTTCCAGCCACACCCAGAAATGAAGAATATCGAAAATCCGAAACTCGATGTTAAGGTGGGAGGAGGCGTCTTATCACAAGACTCTCCTCGAAAACTTCTTTTAGATTACAAGACTACTGCTGCGTATTTCATGCAGAGGTTTCACCTATAATGGAGGCTGTGGAGAAGCTTGGAATAGAAATCCTATGGAGAGATGTCTTAATTTTTAGTTGTAGCTGCTATCAAAGCTCTGAGCTTTTTCATGTTTTACTCAAAAATTGCTTTGAGCTACCGCCCAGCTCTACAGGAGATGGCCAAGCTGAACAAACTTCATTTCGGTCCCTGATGATTGGGATATAGAGGGAAAAGGTATGGGAGACGAACTTGCAAGGCGAGGCACGACCAAGCAGATTCTTCTTGGTATGCCATAGGCGACTTGCAAGATGCTCCCTAAAAAATGTATATACAAACAAGTTGGCGAATTTCAGGCGGACGTGGTCTAAATGGGATCGGAATCGGTATACTCTCTGAGTAGAGAGGATAAATCTGACGTTGTGGGAGGTCTGACCTTGCACGGTATAGAAAGACATGCAGAAAGGCTCCGCGTGCATTTACGAAGGTACCGATAGTGTTGCATGAAATGGTTCAGCATAGGGGATAATTGAACGGTGTCAGACTGCGGTAACACAATAGCGGTATTCACGATCCGGAGCATACTGTCTAGCATGGTGCATAGATAGCATAAGTAGCATGACTGGATAATTTTTTCGTTGTTTAATATGTTCAGACAACAACAAAATTAGCCTAATCATTTCCTTTCAAAAAAAATATTATAGAAATCAGTTAACGTGGTCCAAAGTTATGCAGTAACACACAAAAAAAAATCCAGCGAATCGATAACCTCCTCCTTTTTTGAGGTCGGTTAAAAAATTAAAATTTATCAAAAAAATATTTTTTGTTCAACAATTTTATTGCAATTTTAAATATTCAATTCCCTATAATTTGTGAGGGCATAGCAGCATGAATATTCTAGAAAGTAAATTCTCCTATGCATTTTTGACCCACCCTAATATACAAATACAACTTCATGCATATAAGCGCCTGTCTGCCCCTGCGTATACGAATGGAAATTTCACGCCTGCCAGCTATTTGCAAAAAATGCTAAATTGATTTCATGATTTTAATCGCTGTTTTAAGTCAACTACGCTTCCTATGCCTCATCACACCACACTTGGCTGGCTGTATCACCACATTTATTTATTCCTGTTTCGGTGGCGTTGGTGTTGCACGAACTTATGTATGTATGTATGTATGGACATTGCTTGCGATGAGTAGTTGTATTTGCTTGGCAAAGTGCTTGTTTGAATTTAGCACAGCATTAAATTTCTTCAACATTATAATTAAAATGCAATTGACTTTCTATGGAAATGGGGTAAATGTTGGTTTTTCTGTGCGCCCGAGTTCGATTATTTATTTATGCAGGTGATTAAAAAAACGTAGCAAAGATTTAAAAAAAACATTGTTTGAAGATAATACTCGTGCATACGAATGCTTTTTATGAAGGAAGAATATTTTTTTGGTTGTTTAATTCGACCAGAGACCATGCCGAGAGTATGTATTTTATAATCGTTCTCTTTTTATTTAGCGCTGCAACTGTCCTCAGCCTAAAGTAGCACTTTTTGGCATGGGAGATTCAAATTAAAGAAACCACACAATTCCGAGTCGCCCTGTATGAATCGTCGTTTGGTATCAAACTTCTCGGAGCGCTGCTTCCCATTTCCGATGGAGCTGAGGTGTTGCGCGATTTAAGTAGGCTTTCACATCTATCACAAGGTCGGCGTATTTATTCTCAGAGGAATTCGCTCTGGCCTTGAATCCTTCTGTAATTCGTCTTACTTTATGATAAAATTATGAACTCAGATATTTCGAGGTCTCTTAGCTCCCTACATCGATCTCATCAGCTCATGTTGCGCCCGATCGCAGCGTGGCGTTACAATTTCATGAGCTTCCTTTTTCTGCCATTTGCTCTCTCGGGCTCGCCAATATTAGCTTATTTCTGTTTTTCCACTTTTTTCCCTTCCCTGTACACCACATTTCCTGAATGGCGATGATGTCTTACCAAGGACAAGAACAAGTCATGCAGGGGCACCTTCCTTACTCCAGGAGCGGGCAGTCCTCTATAGGTTTGCCGTGATCGTCATCAAAAGAAATGGGTCTTATCCGAAGCTTCATTCTTAATTTCATTGGAGTTTGCTTTTACATGGCGGGTTTTAAGCTCGGCGCACAACCAATTACTGAGGGGTTGGTCTTCTCATATTAGCACGCTCTTAAATGGGTGTTCGGTTGCTACGCAGGGAATAGTTCGTGTAAACACCGCAAGTCGTGCTTGAACCGGATGCAAAATAATCGTTTGAGCCACTCCCTGTTGAATGGCGGACAAGTACTGTGAGACGCTTAAGCATAGCCTTAAATAAGTGGCCAAGTATTAAAAATTTGCCTACCAAATACTTTGAAGTACTCTTCACGGAGGCTCGAAGTGCCAACGATTTTCATAATAAAACAGAGCTCTTTTAATGTAATTTAAATCACCAAACTCACTTCTTTCTGAAACGTAGCTTCGCAACCTCCCCAAACTTCTTTCCTTTATTTACTTAACTAAAATTATCTGCGCATCGAAAAGAGAAAGAAT
>NW_016187727.1:0-4301 GCF_001687245.7 Rhagoletis zephyria
TATTTGTTTTTTAATATTTTTGGCTTAAATAGATAAGCAAGCAAACACAATTTATATATCAACTTAAAGATAGATTAATTGTCTTTATTTACTTTTTTAATCGGTTACGTAGTTTAGAAAATATTAATATTTTAAAATATCGCAAAAATTTTCTTTAACCTTTTATATCTTCTTTTCTTTTTGATTGCGGCAAATAATATTTATATAGTTAAAATCAGCGTACAAAGCACTATCGGTCTGCATTTTTAGTTTTCCCATTGCTGAACGGTTGGTNGATGTGTTCCTTATTTTTATTTGGTTAATTTATTTTCGCGAGTTTACGACTGCGCATCTAACACCAAACTTTGTTTTCTCAGAATATATATAAAAGTTAGGGACAAGGTTAGTCGAAAAAGCACTCACTAAAAAGAGCTCATTAAAAAGAACTCGTTGAAAAGAATTCATTATGATGTACTCGGTATGTTTGACGTTATAATATACTACGTTTATACGCGCGTATTATTTGCAAATAACAATTTGCAAAATGGTAAAAATTTCCGTATAAACGCTGAGCTAAGTTTTTATTTGCAAATAACTAAATCACGCAAATAAGTATTGATTAGTGGTACTATTTGCAAATAAGCGCAAGAAGCCGCCATTCTTAGGTTTATTTTCTTTTTCGATGGTCATCTTATTGCCTTTTTATAATCAAGACGTTGCCATTTTTAACTTTATTTTTTTTTTCGATGGTCATAATATTGCCTTTTTATAATCAGGCAATATTAAAAACGAATTTTTCACCATCAGATAAACAGTGAATTAGGTATTTGCAAATTATTTTTATTTGCAAATAGATTACGTATAAACGTAGTAATAGACAATTTTTACTTATTTCTGTGTTTGATCAATTATATTAATGTCATATTAATATTTATATGAACTTCCTAACCAAATTTTAAAGAGCACAGCATGTTTTTGAATGATATCGACGCAATTTTTTCCGAACCGTGTTAAAATATCAATTAGTTTTGTCAGTAAGTTTGGTGGCACTAACAACCACAGTATACAAGTAGAAAAGGTTTTTGTTGTTGTGACCGTTAATTTGGTGCCCATAAAGGACTTGAGGGTTGCGAGCAACTGTTTTGCCGCATTCAGGGTGCTGTGCAGCAAAATAACGTGGTGAAAAATTTTAACATCGGTTAAATGGCGAGAGAAATATTGTTATGCGGTTTATAAGTAAAAATGTACATAAAAAAATATTTTATACTTTAATACAACTAATTAGCGCTATTTTTAAAATTCGAAGGGATCTTAAAAATATTTGTGATGAAATATGTACTTTATGAGTTATATGAAAACTATGTTATATGCAAAAATATATTCCAACTTAGTTCAAATAGCTGGTGTAAAATGTTATTTGTATGGATTCAATTTTAATAATAATATTTACTACCTTCATCTGCATTGCTTTTAATGTATGTTTTCACGAGTAGTTGCAGTTTTCTTCAATTGTCTCTAGCAGACTATACCCGTTAAAACTAAATAATTTCACAATTTCTACCCTATTATAGGTTCATATTTTAATAAAATGGGATCAATAGCTGAAGAATATATAAACTCCGATCAAATTATAGTACTGAATGCTTGAGAAACGATTATTTAAATCAAATGATCAATAGTGAACGCACTCGGAGCGTATTTTGGAACACGGAGCGAACTATGCATGTTAAGACTAAATAATATCTCATAAGCTTATGTTTTAATATAGTATGATTAATTACTGGAGAATATATTAACTCCGATCAAACAATAGCATTAATTGTTTGACAAACTATTCAAATCAAATGATCAACACTGAACGCGCTCGGAGCGAGTTTTGGAACACTTCATAAAATATTTACAGACTAAGTATATTATTTGGTAGAGATCAAAATGTGTTTAACAAAGTGTGATTGAATTTGACATTGCTCCCAGAAGAATCATCCTATAAAGTCAAATTGAAAAAAAATGGGAATGAATTTTGAATCGTTTGTTTATATTTTTTGACATAACATCACCTTAAAGAGAGCCGCACTGATTTGTCAATAAAACCTTGTTTAATACACCCATGATACAAATATTTAAAGGTAAAACCGCTTACTCAATTCGTCGGCCATCATTTATTTTTTGAAGTTTGTCTACTTTATAAAATTTAAATTTTGAGAGCAGCTCAAATGACAAATAAAAGTAAACCAAAAAAAAAACAAATAGATGAAAATATTGAAATTTTATTTTCCCAGTAGAACTTGGGAGCATCGTACGATTGCTCGTTGAGTACTCCCTGCAGAGTATACGAATACTCCCCATTGCTCCCTATGCTTCTGTGTATAAGCATGAAATTTTGTGTACTCCCTTTAACATTGTATGTCCTAGGAAGGGGAGGAATCCCTTTTACCTCCTAAACGAGCAATCGGGGAGCAGACATAGAAATATCATCCCACAAATCTCCTAAAGGAGCAATACGGGAGTACTCCCATAAAAACCTCCCCTATACCTCCCAAAAAGACAACTAGGGAGTGCACATAGAAAAACATCCTATATTTCTCCCGAAACAGCAATAAGTGAGTACTCCCATGGGAGGTAAAAGTAAAACAGAATAATAATAAAACGGTAAGATAACTACATGATGTCCTGGTTGTCAGGGATGCTTGGGTGTTCAAGAGTTCACGCAAATAGGGAGAGTGTATAAAACTTTCTTGTTTTAATGTGTAGGTGACTTTGCCCATCTGATATCTTTGTCACCCAGTAATAGATCTGGACCGGCGTGATATGATCGTTAAAACCACGGAGTCATGCGTAAGTCCTGATACTCCTAATAATTTGCCAAATCAGAAAAGTATTTAGCGGTATATAATACAATATTTAATAAAGTTAAACAAAAGTTGCAATACATACCGACGGACCTTCATTTAAATGTGTGCTATCTACATTAAATTATTGCATCCTCCTTATATTGTTTCTTTACGAAATATTTTCTGGAGTTTTGCTTATGATAAATTTTTCCAATAACACAAAAATTCTTTTGAACGAGGTGCCTATAACTCCACCATAAATCAAAAGGTATACTCCTGGATTGCTCTCTTAGGAGACATCGACAAATCTCAATTATAGCCCCGAAATCATTTCTCAGCGAGTATTTTTTTATTGCTTACTTGGAATATTTCCTGTTTGGCTCCTAAACGAGTAATAAACGAGTACAAAGTCGACAAAAATCGTTTATTGCTCCCAAATCATGCCTCCTGGAGTATTCGTTTGTTGCTCGCTTAGGAGATCTCCTATTTGACTCCTAAGCGAGTCATAATGGAGTTCAAAACCGACAAATCTCTCCTATTGATCCGAATTCAGGACAAAGGGAGTACTCTTTTATTCCTCACATTGGGAGATCTCCCTTCAAGTTCTAGTGGGTTATTTGAAACTGAAAATGAGAATGTATTTGGGAGATTTGAAATTTGAAAATATTTTTGGTATGTTAGCAAACTTCAAAAATGTTCAGGCTGCCTCTCAGCGGTTTTACCTTCAAATTTTTGNGATTTTAAAAAAAGGGAGGACAGTCGGGTCGACATAACCAGAACGACGTGAATGCTCATTGAAGTCGGTCGTATTTTTGCTTAAAATTACTTGTTATCATTGAGATACAGTTTTGCTACTATTTACAGATTTCTCGACATACTTGTTAACATTTCTGTTATCACGGAATCCATCGCAGGCCGATTTTTCATAAAATCTACGAAAAAGCGATCACTGAACCTGAACTGCTATGAACGTGTGTATTCAAAGCAAACGCACGGTGGTTCGGATAGCACATCTAGCTGGACGAAAGTCAAAATTTTTTTGTTTTTAAAATACTTAATGGTACTTGGAATACATTCCAGACAATACGTTCAAATAGAAATCGCATTTAATAAAGCATTAACATATAAAAACAAACAAAAAAAGGTAAGTCAACGCCGCCNACGCACGGTGGTTCGGATAGCACATCTAGCTGGACGAAAGTCAAAATTTTTTTGTTTTTAAAATACTTAATGGTACTTGGAATACATTCCAGACAATACNACCAAGTCTAACCAATTGGCTTAGATATTTACATTTTAGTGACGGTATGTCAAATTTCAAAATTCAAAAGTAATTATTAACAGGAATGTATCTGAATATAAATATAAGATCAGTGGTGGATGCACGGGGGAGAGGGGGGGAGGGGTTGTGTGTTAAAACAGAAAAATACTTGGAGTATAACACCTTTGGTTATGTAAGAGTTAAAAAAAATAGTACCTCGCGAATTTTCT
>NW_016187728.1:0-4300 GCF_001687245.7 Rhagoletis zephyria
GGCCCCCGAGTTCAAGCCAAATGAACACCGAATAAATAACAAGTCACCAGCAGCAAGCAACAAAGTAAAGCAAAATGAAATGAAAAAAAAATTAGCTAAAGCAGCTATATGAAAGAGGCTAAAAGTACCTACTACTATGCTCATATGTATGTACATACTACTTATAGCGATACTTTACAACTCAATGGCAATATGTTATGGCAGCAGTGGCAGTGGTTGTAGCGGAGGTAAAGTAGCCAATGGTCGTGCACAGCTAAATTAGAAGGAAAAAAGTAGTACCAACAGTAGTAGCGTCCCTACCAACACCGTCCGCACAACAGCAGTCAACAGCCGTAAAAAGGTAAGAATTACGGCAGAGGACAAGGTAGGTCGGTTATACATACACCGGTAAGGTACTTGTACCAGACGCAGAATTGGGGGAAAGAAAGTGGCCATTTGCGATGAGCGCGTTTTGTGAATAACGGTACCAACAGTATTGATGGCTAACCTACTACCTACCGAAACGAAAAGTTGTGAAGCAAACGATAAAGCGGAGAGCTAGCAACGAAAAAAACCAACCCATACAAACAAGAAAAACAGAAGAAAAAAAAACATCAAGAAGTAAGCGCTCAAGCATATTTCCAACGTAGTTAAGATTACTTGAAATGGTCGGAGCTCTGCGACTCAGCGACTGTGCGACTGTCTATTTGTAGTCTGTATCTTTGTATGCTTTTATGTACATCGCTATTGGCATGCCAAAGCATATTGCTGGCTATGTACGAGAGTAGATATTACGTAAAGAAGAGCCATGAAAATCGCTCCATGAAGGCTGTGTGGCAACGTCCAAAAATGCACAAATTGGTTAATGGCCAAAGTGGATGAAATAAGCAGCAGCAGCAGCAGTTATAGNTTTTATGTTTTTTTTTTTTTTTTTTTTGATTTTGGCGTGTTGGCGTTGGCTTCTTATGCTGAATCAAAAAGCAAAATCAAAGCAGAAAATTTATTTGTATAGCATGTTTGCAAGCATAGCATAGCTCAAGTGCAATGGAATGCTATTTTTAGTTTTTGTTTCTTGTTGTTAGCACGTTTCGCATTTCGTTAGCTAATCAGCTCATTTTTCACTCAAGTGCTGCTATTTTGGTTTGAAAAAGGTATTTATGAAATTTTGGCGTTGCTTGGTTGGTAAAAGCCTTATTTATGGATTAATGGTAGTTACGTGAATTTCCGTATCGACGAAGCTTGCATGCGCTACAACTTTCGGTTGGGGGTGGAGCAGAATTTTGTTTTATATATACAGCAAAAAAGGGAAGTGGAGTTTTTCTTATTTTTTTTAGGGTTCTTTGGAGAGCATAGACTGCCGGAGGCAATTGGTCCTATCGCTCTCCACCATCTTTCAAGTAGTATCTATGCTTCGCCATTTTATGATTCATCCTTCATCCCTCAGCTATTTCTACCAATATAAACCAGTAAAAATCATCTAACTGAAGTGGTAGGGGATATGGAGAATTTGAATCTGTCTAAATTAGGGTGCTTGATCAGCATATCGTTGACTGGAGCAGGCAACCATTAACTCGTTATTGGACGGAACGCATCATTCCAAACGTTATCTCTCCAAATGTGCTTCTTCAGAAAGAAAACGTTTCCGCCGCTTACCTAACAACTCGTTCCATAGTAAATTGCTCACCTGAATTATACATGATTTTCATAAAGATCCTCATACGGCCCGTTTTATTAGATACTGATATTACATATATATTTTCCATATATATTTTTTTTGGAAGTGGAAAACATCGACTCAAATTTTTGCTCAATATTCGATACAACTCTCATTTAGCAGCAAGGCGAGCTCAAAATCATAGAAAATCGCTTAGATTTAGGGCTTATTCATAAATTTCTGTAAAAAAGCAATCAGCTAAAAAAGCCAGCTAAAGAAAAATGCTTTTTTCAGGTCTGTGGATGAGACACGGCTTTTTTCAAGAATTTGCGATTTCTGAAACCGAATTCAGACTTATTTCGCGCCTTCGCATTTCTAAAAATTCTAAAATTTTATACAGCAGTCCATTTAATGCGGCTGGATTCGCTCATTTTTAGTTTCTAAGGATTTTTGACAATCAGTTTAGGGGTCCAATTAATAATTACAAAAGCCTGAAGAACATATTTTTATTTTGCTTGCGCAAGTAAAATGGATTTCGACATCAAAAACTTATAGCAAGCATAGTCTCACAGCAAAAAAATATTTTTTTGTAAAGCTGCGTTTTTAATGAAACAATTAATAAAGTGGTTCAATACAACGAAAAATTTAAACAATTTAATAAAAAAAAATCTTTGTGTCATAAACAATGAAAGAAAAAAACCAATTAGCTATTTATTTCAGCTTAAAATAATTTTAAGAAGTAAAGAGGATTTTGACTTCAAAAACTTATAGCAAGCATTGTCTCTTAGCGAAAAATGTTTTTTGTAAGGCTACATTTTTAATGGAACAATTAAAGGAAATCAATTAATAATTTGGTTCAATACAAAGAAAAATTTTAACAATTTAACAAAAAACTTTGTGTCATAAACAATTAAAAAATAATTAACCATTTATTTCGACTTAAAATAATTTTAAATGAAAATTATAAATGTCTGATAAAAAAATGAAAAGAAAACATAATTAAAACTAGCACAAAAATTAATATATTATAAAAACTACGGAATTTTGAACTAAAAAACTAGGCTGAAAAAGCAGTAATTCAAAATTTAAAGAAAAACGAAAATTATTTGCACCATAAAATATCCGGGAACTTCAAATAAAGAAATAAAAAAGAGTTTTACTGAAATAAAAATGTTTTTCTTCATTTTCTTAAATTTATTTTAAGAAATATAAATTAAAATAAAAAAATACAAGCAGTAAAAAAATTGTTTTTCAAAACTTGTTAAAATGAAGAACCTCCAAATAAAAAAAAATAATAAAAATTAGGGAAAATCTAATTAAAAAACTAAATACATGGTTTTAAAATCATACAAAGGGTTTAAACAGCAATTCAAAATTAAACAAAAATGTTAAATAAAGTTAAGCAGATATCATAAAAATTTTGTTTTAAGTTGCATACTTTAAGATATTCGAATTAAAATGTTAAAAAATAAATTATAAATTTTTAGTATAAATAGATAATTTCCAGTGAAAATTTTATATAAAACAAGTAATTTTTAGCAAAAAAAAACCTACTTAAAAAAAATATATATATATCTATATATTTCATGATCCAATGATAGGATCTAAACCAAATTAGTATGGGACCACCTCTGAGACACTACCTTTCCGTTGCAAAAAGAAAGTGCAAAGTTATGCGGTAACATACATAAAAAAAAAAAAAATAAAAAAAATAAAAAAAATATTCCGACGAACTGATAACCTCCTCCTTTTTTGGAAGTCGGTTAAAAATAGCATTGCGCCTTCAATTTGTAAGAAAATACTCGTTGTGCATTCATCCCTCATTCAGCTGCCAATCGCATACAAAAGCACCGATAGTTACTCATCTCTGAGGGATACAAATTGTGCACAAAATCGAAAATTTGTCATTACCATAAACCTTTCTTTCAACTATCCATAGCACATAGAAAACTTACGCAACAAAAAAACCTACTTAAATTTCTCCCAAAACATACTCTCTTTCTAAGCATGCATACAAGTTTCACCGCGCGCAAGCAGACATTTTTCAATATATCGTATGTAGATATGTAGTAATGGCAAAAAAGTTTTCCGAGTTTCCGGCCAAACAAAAGTGGAAGAAGCGATGCAAGCAATAAAGAGGAGAGAAAATCAACTCTTCACACCGAAAATTTCAACAAATTTGTATGCAACTCAACAAAACCGAAGCTCACAAAAAATGTAGGTAAGTAAACGATAATTTGAAAAGCTACATAACAGCGGCAGGTAAGACATATTGTGACATTTGCCACAAGTCATAAGCGGTGCATCTAAACTAGCTGAACTGAGTTCAGTAGAGTTGTGTGCTAAGCTGTGCAGAGTTTCTGCGTGTGTGTGTGTGTGTGTGGAGTTAAGCTTGTGCCACAACTAACAGTAAGTTGACTTGCAACAATGCTTTTTCAAAGTGCAGCGACACACACCCAACGCAAGCGGCGGTGAGACTAGCACATATTTGTTTGTATTGTTGGTTTAGACACTTCATCATCGAGCGCTCGAAATACATACGTACATACATACATACATAAGCACCTTCCTTGCCTTGCTACCTTTGCAAGTTACCTTCACTAGCTTTGTGCTATTATGAATTGCGCCACTCATCACAGCGCCGCGCAGCATAGCACAGTTTGGCTG
>NW_016187730.1:0-4300 GCF_001687245.7 Rhagoletis zephyria
TATACCTGTGCATCCTCTGTCCATAAGTTTTGAATTGACCTTGCTAAAGATGATAAGAGTGACTATACCAGCCCCAAAAGCATCAGATTTTCTATCACTATGTCCTTCATGCTGAAATATCTTTGTTGAGTTGCGCGGTTGAGGAACATTTTATCGAACGGCTCTGCAATACCTCCAAAGCCCCAACAGCTTTCTGGCAATGAAAAAAGGCCTTTGGTAACCTGTGGGGTTTGTCACGTAGAGCAATGGATTTACACCTCTACGATACGACCCATTATCAGTTATATCTGTGTTCGTATGGAATAGCAGCTTAAGCCGAAAGGCCGGCTTTAATATAATGCAGCATTCGCAGTTTACGATAACGAATGACTCCGATAGTAGCAAGTCAATATTCTTATTAAGTCTCATAAAAAAATTCCTTATCGTTGAACGAATAAAGGGAATACCGCATTGTACTAAAGTCAGCTTCCCGAAATAAGCTAATATTCCATACGAACACAGATATACACATATGTGGTGCAAACTGTCAATTAAAAGCATTGAAAATCTACTTATCAAACTGCGAAGAACGATTGCCTGGGCTGTACAGAAGTTCCCTTTGAAGCGCCTGGTAGATTTAGGGATCCACTGCAAGCACAATGCAGCTTTAATTTACTTAAATTCCTTATCCGCGGCTCATATGTAATGAGTACTGGTGTGATGCAGTATGGAGTGCGGAGAAAATTGCTGGAGGCAATGGCAAAGGATAGAACGTCACCTTAACCTTTGCTGAAGATACTCTCCACAGTTTAGTTCTCTGGGACTGGGTGCTGCCCAAACCCCAATAATTAACCCAGACTGTAGAATCTCCACCGCTGGCTTCAAAACTGACACAGCTTCAGGATCTGGAGTCTAAATCGAAGATAACGGGGACAACATCCTTTCCTCTCTACCCAAATATATGTACCTCGGTATTTGTCCTACCGTCGGTCATCGAAGCTATTGTCAGTAACCCGTCCCCTCACCAATAACTGGCAGGCACAATCTAAGTATTTGCTTTCATTTAGCAGATGTAACTGTTGAGATTGCTGACAGATCCCTTCACGTAGCACAAAAACCTCACTTTGATTTACATACTACATGACAACCACATTTGTCCTTCATACCTTGCAGAGAATGAGACGGCGAAACACTTATTGTGCTTCTATTGCACCTACGCAAAGATATTGGATGTCGCAAGCGCATACAAATTTTGCAAACCCTGTGGATTTAAAACAGTATAGATAATAGATGGTAGTTCCGACAAAAACAATTATAGCATTTGGTTTTGGGGAAGGGGTTACCTAGATGACCCCAATTTGAAATAAAACCAAAAGCGCTCCTCACAGAGGCAAACGGAAGTAATCTCCTTCGTCTTAACTTTAGTCCTTCACACGAGTGGAGAAAGAACCGGAAGGTCTGTATCGAAATCAATAAGCGTTGTGCCCTCTAGTAATACAAACGATATTTAGCAAATATTATATATTAAGAATACTGCAGATAGACACAAAGCCAATTTTATGTCCTGCAGTAAGAGCAAGAACTTCGCAATCGAACACTTTTCTAAAGCCACCTGCCAGTTGGAAAGCTTATACATTATAGTGCGAAGCGACAAGCAGGTTAACTATTTATGTATGATTTCTAGAAAATCAATACTTACAAAATCGACACTCAAAAGTAATTTTAGCGACAATCGTGGAAAGTGAAGAGCTAATAAGCATAAGTTTGGTTCAAGTACAACGGTGGAAGCCTTTATCTTACTTAGCATCGAATTTTTCAGAATGATCAATCTTTGGACTTTGTTGGGCTCCAGAAATTAAATCGAATTACGAGTATTTTGTGGGAAACTTTTTGATGTCAAAATTTGCTGATTTCTGTCAAATGGTGAATGAAATTAGAAAAAGTTGTTTCCATCTTTTGACGCCTTCTCGATCATCGAGCTCAAAAGCCTTCGAATAAGAACTATTATACGATTCGTCAGCAGCCCTATCTCAAATAGATTAATTCAACATACAAATGCCATTTGTATCCGCCTCTAACTTGGATACAAACCATTCGTTCAATCATGCAAATAATGCTCACAGATATACATACATAAATACAAAACAGCATAGTCATCTCACACCTACACACGCGTACACATATGTCCACATATCCCTTTGTCATTTATTACCATGTTATTACTCACAACATTCATAAATAATCTGCACAAATTAAATGAAATCACGCGCCGCGAACTGTGACACTTCTCGTCCTCGCGTCCCGAGAGACAGGCCCCACCCTAACGGGCCACACAATCAGCGCAAAGTGTTAGATATGCAAAAGTTTGAATACTAAATATTTCCCCAACTCATAGACACACTTATGCATGCATACATTTGTATGTACATGTTTACATACATACATACGAAAATTCAATTGTGTTTATTGCATTTGAAGCTCTTTCGCAAAATTCGCGGACCTTTGTCGCTTGCCAGTCAGCATGTCCAAAAAATGTCAAAAATGGCGGATTGTTGTGTTAATCAAAGTGACATTTTCGGCCCGAAACATGGCAAAATTATATGCATATGCATACGTATGCGTGTATAAATATATTTATGCAAGTAAATAAATTTCATTAAAAAGGCACTGGAGTTGAACGCAACAAAGGCTGCAAAAATAAGTAAACAATGACAACGGAGCCAACATTAACACCAAGAGTAATACCATTAGCACTTTTGGTGGCCAAACTCATAAAACTTCTTGCGCTGTCACAAAAATATAGCAATTGTCAAAAAGCTTTGGTCTGTATGGCCCCCAATTGAATATATGTATGTACATACATATGACCTACGACGCTGACGCGCAACGCGTGAAATATGAATCATCGCTCCAGACAGTCATTTCGACAGGGTGCATTGGGGACAAAAAGCCCTAATGTATTACATTTCAATTCAATTTATGTGCATTTTGATTCTTTTGTAGAGATAACAGTTTATTTAGGCCAACTTAGAAAATTTAAAATAGTTCATGCAATTATGTTTATTAAATTTTTTGTCTGCATGTCTAGAATTTTCGCGAGAATATTTAATATGCCATTATATCATCCGATTAATATCAAAGTGGATGCTTAAATTACACAGGTCTATTAAAAAGAAAAGTGTCTGCATATTGAACCAAACAACCTCTGTATCCCTATGTTATTCGACGCGCTGAATGCGAATCCGAGGTCTGTTAGTCTCCACCCCGTCATACTCAAGGTCATTTGAAGGTCAAGTAGGGAAAAACTCATTGAATAAACCTGAAAATTCTATACAATTCTTCTGAATTTGACTTTGAGATGGCTTTGGCATGACCTCTAGATAACCTTGAAGAAACTAGGGATCCCCACATTCGGATTCAGCGACAACAACACCCTGTGTATATGAATTTTTATCTTTATCGAATAAATTTTTCTCTATTTGTCCTTCAAATGACCTCGGAATCGCATAAGGCGCATCGAATAACTTAGGAATATTGAGGTTTGGTTCAGGAGACTCCCAGGAATAAAACCCAATTGTTTATTATAGATACCAATTTTACATAGTAACTATATTTTATAGGTCCGTCAGAAAATTCGGGGTATTTTTTCGATATATGTAGAACAATCCTAGGTGGTGAGAGCATTGAAATTCCGGTTTTTTTTTGGACTTTCTAAAAAATTTATTCGATAACTCTTCTTTATTAACCCGAAGCGCAAAAGAATTCAGAAACTAGCCACACTTAAACAAACTCCTAACGATTGCTATTTATGTTTAAGGTACTATAAAGAACTGGAATCTCAGTTCGCAGAGACACGCTATGCTGAGATGCGCTATTCGAAATATTATGGCATAAAATATTGTTTCTTTCGAGAACTGAACGCCCATTATTGCTCCCATATGTATGTATGTATGTGCATTTCTATTTCGAAAGCAATAACATTTGGTATAATTAAATTTTTTTATTTAGCTCACTCCCATGACGTTTGTTGAACCAATAACTACCGCTACGAAAGCCTCACTGACCTTCTTTACAGCCACAGTTCCATATGCCAGATATTTTATTGCTTGTCTGCCCACCTCGTTCATTTTTCCAACCCTTCCATTGATCGCTAGCGTCATTAAACCCGTTCAGGTTAAGTCGCCGCATCTGCCATGGCTAAGTCGCCGCATCTGCACTCATTTCATGGCTATTAAAATACATACCAAATAGCATAACAGCTATGTATGTACATAAGTAAGCGGATCCGCTAAGGCGACGGACAGGCTACAGGCGCTGCGCC
>NW_016187732.1:0-4299 GCF_001687245.7 Rhagoletis zephyria
CCACGCCCAATTCCCATATAACGGTATTTTCGAAAAATGCAAAAACTACTAGATATTTCAGTAAATATTTGATCGAAATTGTTGAAAATTAGTATGCGAAGCAGAATATTGGTAATAAATAATATTATTCTGAAATTTTTGGAAAAGGGGCGTAACCCCGCCCATTTATGATGAAATACTGTATCTTAGTAACCTCTCTACCAATCCTTACCAAACTCGGTACGAGCCTTGCTTGGGATCTAGCGAAGAAATTTGTTGAAAATCATTGAAATCGGGCAATAACCACGCCCACCTACCATTTAACGGTAATTACAGAAACACGAAAACTGCGGTAAATCAGTAATTACTGACGCTAATTGACTCAAAATCGATTATTGCAATGACCACTGAGCAAAAAGTTAGACTATTACAAATTTTTTAATTTTGGGCGAAATATACGACTCTCTTCTACCAATAGGAAGCGTTCGTCTCGATAAACTAAAGAAACAGCATGGCAGTTGAGATGGCCATGCAAGAAAAACCAGGGTGAATCTTCATGTGTGCCTGCCAACTACTCTTACACTAAAGCGCGACAAGCCAAATTAACACCGGAGAGAAGAAGAGAGTTTAAAATTTTAATTAGAAACTACTATCGCAGCTATTTGGAAAAAAGGTGAAGTGGAAACTTTCATCTCTCATAAAATACTTACTTTATGTGGAATTCAACAAAATAATACCATTAGCAACTTTGTAACCTTCAACACCTGCCTTAAATAGGTACGGTATAATTTCTACTCAACACGCAAAAAACTGTTATAGCAATAAATGAAAATACAGAGTAACCAGTGTAAAAAAAAAAAACTATGAAAAAAATAATCTCTCCACTAGAGCAAAGCCAATGTATTTATAACGCAACATAAATTTTATGTTTAATGTAGAGAAAAACTTGCATCAGTGAATAACAATGAAAACCAGAGCAAAGGGAAAAATCAAAGTAAATACGAGTATTTTAAAAAAAAGCTACATACATACCAAAGCTGCAAGCGCAATAAAGGCAAGGCTGTGAAGTATAAAAACGCTATGGCAGACAGATAGGCAAGCAAAGTGGAAATGCAATAAAAATGTTTACTTTTTCAAGCAGCAAAAGAAAAAAATGAAAACAAAGGAAATGAAAATATGCAACGCCAGCGATATTTAATAGTAGTTGCAAGAGAGTGCGAATCAAGCAGTTAAAAGCACTACTGCTGGCACTTGTACATGCACTTGCACATACCTACTTGCAGATAACTAAATATTTACTAAGATACTTTGAATAGGCAGAATTTGCTTCTAACCAGATACTCAGAATAATAATTATTTCATGCTGGAGTTTTAAAAAAGTCATGCAAATTTGCGTAAGAATTATAAAAGTCTTTTGATAATAATTATGTGTGAGAAAATTGGTTTTTTGTCATCGATAACTATTATTTTAAGACTTATATAATGGAAGTCTTTTCATAATAATTATCAGCGAGATAAATATTTTTAAGTTTTCAAAGACTTTTATTTTGAGACTTATATTATAAAAGTCTTCTGATAATAGTTATGAGTGCGAAAAAATTTTGTATATAGTCCAGAACGGGTCCCAAACCAAGCGCCGAACTGGTCCCCAACTAATCCTAAAATGCTCCTGAACAATTCCCGTCTCTTACGACTTAAACAAATTTTTCTCAATGATATTTATTATGAAAAAACTTGTATAATATAAGTCTTAAAATAAAAATCTTTGAAGACTTAAAAATATTTATCTCGCTGATAATTATTATGAAAGGACTTTTATAATATAAGTCCTTGAATAATAATTATAGATGACTCGAAAAATATTTATCTTAATAGAATGATTATTGATTGAATTTTATTCTTTTCTCTTATAGTAATTATGTCTGCTTCTAACAATGGAAGAAGAGTTAAAGTTCGTGCTACGATTGGAAGATATGCCTATTCACTCACCTACCAGGGATATCAGTGGTGACAAAATTAGGTCCTTCAAAATTCTATTAAATAATAAATTGAATTCTATTAAATAATAATTTAAATTCTATTAAATAATAATTTGCTAAGGGCCAATTTCACAATGCGTAGTTAACTCAGAATCGGCAGTTAACTAGAGATTTACAGTACAAAAATCTGTAGTTAACTGCCGATTCTAAGTTAACTGCGCATTGTGAAATTGGCCCTAAGGGATATTCTTCTGCTTCTTCTTATTTGGCGCTGGAACCGCCTAAGCCATTTTGGCCGACATCGACAAAGCACGTCAGTCGTTTCTCTTATGACGCCTTTTGGAAATTCCAATTAAAGCCAAGGGATATTAACTAATTAAAATTTAGCAATATATTTTATATTTTCATATAATATTTACTGCTACTGAAATCATAGCGAAAGATATATATATAATGTACGACTGAAGAAACAATTTTAGTTAAACTAACGGAAATGAAGTAGAAAGTATTGAAAAAAAACGAGAAAATAATCTTAAAAAGAACTTTGAAAGGAACATGAAATTAAAAAAAAAGGATAATTTTGGAATTTTTGTTTCTTTATTTAACTCTACTTTTCGCGCGAATTCCATTTCAATCTGCCCAATTTCGTATTATACGACTCTCGTCCCTACATAACTTTGCAAGTACAGTGAAACCCGCTTAAGTAACCAACATTTTTGGGCACCGTGAATACTTTAATGTAATCTGAAGATAATTCCTCTCTTAAGTACCTTCCCGCTTATTTACCCAACCCGCCTAAGTACCTAAATTTTTCGTATCCCATTTACCATTTTATTTATAATTTTCCCCTTTTTTAGTGCTCCCGCAACACGTTCGGCAAAAAAATTCTAAAAAATCAACGGTAATTTTTAGCCACTTGAAACTTGCACATTAGCTCTGATCCAGTACTCCATGAACTTACAGGTTTTTACACGAACTTGCAGGAAATTACAGGAAAAATTATCCCGTACTCGAAATTCCTCCAAAATCCTGTAATTGATAGCGATTTTTGAAGGGTTGTGTGGAGAATGAAGTTGCAAGATTTTACCAGAACTTTTTCTTCTGGTAAAATCATGAAAAGTGTCAAGCGATCATTGGTTGACGTTTTGCTTTTTTTGTTCCCGTACTTTTTGTTGTTACTCAATTTTTACTCTCACTTCAGAGAGTAATTTTGCTCTTTGACATTTTTACAGGACTTTACACGAAAAGTATTGGATCAGAGCTATTATTACACTAAAAGTGAATGGACCATAAACACTTCCGAGAAAAAAGTTTGAAATTTTGATGAAATTTTAAGCTTATGGTATTTGTTAGGGAATGAACTGTGTTTTAATTGGAAAATCTCAAAAATCAACTTAAGCTTTCTTACTTCTTTTAAAAGTAGGTTTGTATAAAGCAAATTTTCATAGGTCGTTTCTTCTTGCTAACTGGCCATTATTATATATTAGAATATTTCTTAAGCCCCGTAATTAAGAAACCAACCCTCGTATGCACCAACATTGTAGGCTGATGGAGCATTGTTTACTTCAGCAACAATGTCTACAAAAGTAAATAAGGAGTTGAACCAGAAGTCGGGGGAGCAAAAAACAAAGAAGGAGAAAAAACCGTTGGAATGAAGAACAATTAGTGTAGCTAGAAGAAGCAAGGAAGCACAAGAATTCAAATAGAAGAGTGCTGGCGAGAGATAGCGACGCTGAATGGAAGCGGCGTTGAATGAACTCCCAGCTAAGCAGGCAGACGAGCAGGACACAGATGAGTGTGGTCAGAGAAAGGTGTCTTAGTTAGGCGCTGCTGCAGCAGACGCTTAGTGCAATTTTTCATTTATGCTTTTTGTGCGTAGTTCGTTTTTTTTTCATATGCAATGTTGCTGGCGCTTTTTCCGTTGTTGCAACAACAACTCGAATATGAGTGGCAGCAAAAAAAAAGAATTGTTTTAGGAAAAATGCGAAAAGGGGAAATGCACTTCAGGCTGAAAAAATAAAAACTCAACAAAAAAGCTGCAGCTAGCAAAAACTCAGAACAAAAAAAAACGCAAAACACAAGAAACAACAACAACAAATAACAACATTGCTAGTTAAAACAATAAATACAATGTGTGCGGCATGCAACTGCAACATACAACAGCGCGGTCTGTGTGTGGCATAATTGCGTGCACGCGTAGCGCAGCATTGCCACAAGTGCGCGCCAATGTCTTCTTGGAAAAAAGCAATAACAACAAAACGATTTATTTAGTTACTACAAGAAAGTGAGCGCACTAAGAAAAATATGAAGGAAACTATGTAAGCGTATTATGCGCTATGTT
>NW_016187733.1:0-4298 GCF_001687245.7 Rhagoletis zephyria
AAATCGTTGCTGAGTGAAATAAATCCTTGCAAAATATGTACACGTAGTACATGCATATATGCACATTAGGGTGGTCCAAAAATGCATGTGCAAAAGTAAACTCGGAATTTTAATGCTATCGCCCCCTAGGATTATTCTATAACGATAAAAATATAGCCCGATTTTTTTCAAGTCAAAAAATATTTAGAGGTGGCTCAAAGTTTTCCATGTATTTTATATGAAAAAAAAACAACTTTTCGCAGAAATGGTATAGAATTCTTGAAAATCAAAATTTTTCGATCGGAAAACTTTGTTTCTCTTCAGGAGATTCCCAATAATTATACCCGATTATTTATTTAAAAAATTTTTCATGGTAACTAGATATATCTTATAGGTCCGCCAATACCGTCTGAAAATGCTAGGAAATGCAGGGGGATACAAAAAAGTCAGAGGTGGTTGTTTTTTGCTTAAAAAATACTTATTTTACCCATATAAAATACATGGAAAACTTTGAACGCTTTTGAGTGACCTGTAAATATTTTTTTTTATTTGAAAAAAAATTGGGGTATATTTTTTGGATATAGAACAATCCCAGGGTGTGAGAGCTTTAAAATTCAGACTCTACATATTTTGGACCACACTAATGCAAATACATACGGTCAAATGCAGCCTGCAGCCGTGAAGTGACGTCCTTAAAACACCCAACAAATTTCATGTTCAGAACTGGTACGAATTTAGCAATTTCAAATCACTCATATCTCTCTTCGAAATGTAGCAATGTCAAAATTGAAGTAAAATAAAAGATACTTAAAATTTACATTGCCCGAGCGACCTGTTCGCGGATCTCCGTAATGGTATGGTATGGCCAGCGTTAAGGCCCATCGGCAGTAGCAGCGCCAGCAAAGTGACCACTGCGATCGTGGTACTTTGCTTATGTCCAATTTAACCCACCTGCTGTTCGTAGATTTTGGAATTCTCCTCAACTTGTCAAAGTAGATACCTTAGAGTGCGTTAGATAACTTTACTTTGTTGTTGTTTTGTAGCAGATCTTTTTCTCGCGCACTACATTAATTATCCAAGAAACCGTACGAATTTCCGACATCCGAAACCTATATCGAGCTAATTGTTGCCAACCTCAGGACTCTGATCACAGTCTGGCTGCCTATAATAAATATGTAAAAATAAAGTCCACTGCGGCTACTATTTTTGTTTATATGCCAGTCCAAAAATCATTGCAATAATCTGAAAATCAGTAAGCCATAACTTGTTCCATTGTCCATTTTAGTATTGTAAGTGAATACTGGAACCTCTTAGTTGCTTGAAATGATGCCAGGTACCGGCCTTTTTCTATGGGAAACTTAAAATTTAAAGCCAAAGTCCGTGTCAAGATACGTAGTCAAAGTACACCTTTTTGAACCCAACTCTATCTAAGTCACAAAGCTCCGTTATCTGCAGAGCATTTCAAATATTTCTTGCTTTTTTAGGTCTATCGCTGGACAGTCTAGTAGTTTCTAGTCTCGCTTGAACTTCGAGCGGACTGCTGGCATTACAAATTGATATGTCAAATAGTATTGTATTCCTTTCAAGCTGAACAGATGGGTTTGATGGCAACTACTTCCCACCCGACCGGGGCCTCAAAACTTTAAGTTATAGCTAATATGACGTAATGCTTGGAAAACTGTACAGTACTGCATTTCAAATCATGCCCTCTCTAAAACGTTTTGAGAACTGCTCCTTGAATTTTTTATCCCTCAGAATCTGAAGAAAACTAAAAACTAGGATTTGAAACTGCTGTTGATAGAGAGCGAGAAGCAACGGCGACGTCACCACCATGCAGTGGTGAGTTTTCATTAACGCGAGAATCTCATTAGATAGATCGTGTCAGCTGACACGCTCTACGATTTTACGTCGGTGGCTGGTTGAGCTTTAACACTTATGGCAATTTGTTTTTTCATGAAGTAATTGAGTATTTTGTGGTCATTTCTATTCTTAACCGAAACGGGTTTGCGCCAAATAAAAATTATGTAGTACCCTAATATGCACTTTATTTCAAAAATGATACATATACCTTTATACATATTTACATACATTGCCGCACAACTTAATTTCGTTATTTTTCACGCTTGTCTGCTTCCAGAATTTTCATGTATTCCTGTTCATTTACGTTCATGATTCACATTTCCATCTCCGCACGGTCCTGGTAACATCAGTACTTATTAAACACATAAACATGTCGCATATTTTAATTAGATGTTATTAAAATGTTGCGAAATAAAACACTTTTCATGCCTTACTTCATTAAACATAAACGGAAATTATGGTTAATAAATTACAAAACGTCATTTTTTGCGTTCGAGATGAGACGGTCAGATGACTTAACAAATAAACTTTAAATATATATGCGTGTTTTCAAAATAAACTACAAACAGACAAAAGTTTACTGACTGACTTTTAGCATATTTAAAAAACTCGCCAAGTGGCTAACGAATATCGAAAACTGTAGGCTATGGTGTTCTGGAGCGCTTTGATTCCAATCCTGATCATACAAATTACTGCACCTTCGAAATGGGTGCCGGTGGCTACTTCTCTATCGACATTCCCTGTAGGCAAGAAAAGAATAGGTTGGACGGTGTGATTGGAGAAATGAAACAGTAATGTTTTACACGGTTGGATCAAAACTTCAAAGTAGAGTGGGTGGAGGGGTCTAGTTTCGAAAATCTTGCCTGATCAATCCTGCAAACTGCAGGATGATGAGGTGTAATCACCTCAATATTTTCTTGTTTTAACCTTTTGTGTATCTGTCCGAACTTCGAGCAGACTTGCGATGAATACTGTTTTCTGGACTAACAGTTTTCATATTTGCGTTTTATGACAATTCGCAAGGTATGCAAAACTAATGTTTTTTTTGCGTTTTATTTGAAAATTTCGCAACACCTTCTATTCAACTCTAACCACAGTTCTGAATCAGGATATATTTCACTTGGACACGATTCCCCTGATGGATAAACACTGCGGCCAAATTTACATATGTATGTATGAGCAATTATGTGCACATAGTCATATGCAAATGTGTAACTAATTCGATTATAGTTATTTATTCATACGAGTTTCTAATTTATTTGACTAGGCAATGGCCTAAATATGTACATAGAGACAGACATACGCGTGTATTTGAATACAAAATATGGTTTATAAAATTACAGCCTGCACGCATTCTCATACATATTTTATTTTTGTATACTTTTCAATGCATTTTCAATTCAAAATATTTGCATTCATGCATACATATGTACATATGTATGTACATATGAATGTATCTTCACTTCCACCAAATTATCACTGACTGAATTAACTCTGATTTTATGGAATTCTGATTGTATCATTGCGAATAGGGATTAAAATTAAAACCAAATTAAGAACAAACTCTTGTAAATATTTGTTTATTTTCGATATTTGCACATTTTGGATTACCGATTTTTAATGCAACAATTAACAGACTGCACGCATATGTGTACAAATTAATACATCATTTTACTAAGTAAATACTTTTAAATAAAATTTTAAATAAACAAATCTGAAAATTATAGCAAACTAAGTACATTCTTGTTGTTCTCTTGAGAGTTAATTAGTATTTAGAAAAACTGTGTAACATTAACTATATATGTATGTATTAAAATAAGCAGGCTAAAAGTTATTAAGTGCCGTTTTCTCATGTAGGTCTTAAAATTTACCTGCTCTTTAAACGCATTTTTTCAGAACAACATTTTAATTTGAAGGGCAGATAAACTTCAACTAAGCTAAACGGAAAATTCGAAGGTACGATGGGAAAATTTATTTCCAAATTACCGTTAAAATACTCCCCTTCAATAGAATTAACTGTACATACATATGTACACAATTCAGTATTAAAAATCTATGCTTGTTAATTCTCGCTTAATCCTCAGCGCCAATATTTCTAAGTGCGCTGCTAGTCGTTAAAGTACTTTTCGCATTAACAGCCTTTCATTTAATAGCCTTCAATATAAAATCTCTTTCAAATATTCATGCGTTTTTATTAAAGACTTATGTATGTATATAGCTTGTATGTTATAGCTTTTAGCAGATAGATTAAAAGGTATAGAAAATATATGAAATTTGAAAAAGAAAAGCAAAACCAAAATCAAAAAAACTTCATTAAGAAAAAAATAAAAATAACTTAGCTTAGTTCACTTTGAGTGCGAAATCTGGTGAAAATAAGATACGTATGTATATTAAACAATTAAGTGAAATGTATATATATATACCTGTAGCACATATACAGAGAAATATTCGTTTTCAGA
>NW_016187734.1:0-4298 GCF_001687245.7 Rhagoletis zephyria
AAATTTGCATGAAATGCATTGCGTTTAGCACTAGCACACATACAAACATCTAGATAGATATTTACATATAGATTGCTATTTATTTGAGCATTTAGTTTGTAAATATGTATGTACCTACTGTGCATGTGAACTCGCATTGTCCCCCTTTTGTATTACTGTTATGTGCCTTTATACAAATTCATAGCGCTCGTTCGTGCGTGTAATAAGTGAAAATAGGCAGAAATTTTCAACAAATTTCATAAATCATTGAACCATTAGATGCTTACATACTCACATCGAATGACAAAGCATTCATATCTGATGCTGATACGGGTAAATATGACTTAATTTTTAGGGGCACGTTTGCACATTTCGATGCAAATTTGTAAAAAAAAAAATGCCATCACAAATATGTAGATTATGTATACATTGAAGCGCGCAAGATTAAGTAGGTGAGATAAAGTGAATTTGTTTTTTGCTGAGGAGCAATGACTGTTTAAATCGACGTATGACGAAATTGAGTTACATATATGCACATTAGACTGGGCAGTGAGAAAAGTTTGTAGCTAAAAATACTTTTTATAAAATATTGTCAATGGAAGTTGATATTTGACCACTTGCCGTACAAATTGTAAAAATTGTTAGTAGCCGTCATCGATTCACCAACCGTTAGCGAGTGGCGAAACAAACAAATTCGATGAGGTACAACCAAACTCGCTGTCGTCCATCCTTGCTAGCTAACTTTGTTGTTGCTTTCACAGGCAACATTTTTCGTTAAGCGACCGGAACTCAAACAAAGCGAGCAGAGAAGTGGCGAATCGATGACGACTAATATTTAAGCTTAAGAAGTACCCCAGTATTCAGTGAAACAAAATGAAAATAAAAAACTTTGAAAAGTAATGTTAATTAACAGAAATATCGTCAATATTTTACGAAAATAATATTTTTGAGGAAAAAAAAAATACTTTTCGATGCCCGGTTGCACCAATCAATTTTAAATTTATTAGCCTGTTAAATTTCAAAATAACATGATTTTGTTCGGAAAATTTTAATTTTATATTTTAAAAGACTGATAAATTGTAAAATTGATTGGTGAAACTGGGAATGACTCTAATAAAAAAAAAAAAAAATCTCATCGAAATTAGTAAAATAAAAATTGGTATAAAAAATGTGGCAACCCTCAACGAAAATAAATCTCCATTAAATTATTAGCTAAATTTTGTAGAATCGATAATAAGTGGCAAACTTACACTAGATAATATGTAAATAGTAATATTGTATATAAATTTTCTAAAATAAAATTAAATAAATTGAAAATAGGAGGCAACCCTATTCAAAAATATTTATAAATATTATGATGTGTTATTCAGTCTGTAACTAATTTGGAACAGGTGGCAACCTTATACGAATATTTTCCGAGAAAACACCTTTTTAGATAATACAAATCTGAATACAAAATTTCAGCAAAATTGTTATAGCCGTTTCCGAGAAGTTTATGGGTATATATACATAAGGATGGCCCTTAACAATCAAATGAACGATTTTTTTCAGTCTCACCACTCAATCGATAATACCACGGCCACAAATATCACATATACATTTTGGTCCCGATTGGAGACGGTTAAGGCGTGTCGCACAGGAGGGCAAAGTACAGATTCCTCTATAGAGACTAAAAAAATAAAAAAAAAATTTTTTTTCATCTAATACCCAAAAATCGATACTACAATAGTCGAAAATATCAAATATAAGTTTTGGTCCCGATTGTAGTTGGTTCAGGCGTGTCGCAGAGGAGTCAAAAGGGTCCCTATGAACTCAAAAAATTAAAATTTTTTTTTCATTTAAAAACCAAAATCGATACTATAGTCGAGGATATCACATATAACTTGTGGTCCCGATTTTAGTAGGCTAAGACGTCTTCATAGGGTAATCTATACTTTGACCCCTGTGCGATACGCCTTAACCCACTTCAATCGGGACCAAATTTATATATGGTATCTTCGACTACAGTAGCATCGATGTAGGGGTTGAGGCTTAGGAAATCTGATGAAAAAAAATTGCTTCCTACATTTAATTCTTCGCTTTCGATTTTGTTATGATGTATGAAGATACTACGCTCTTTCACTTCGGCTCTCGGGTGGAAAAAATCAACACATCGACACCTACCAGCAATGGAATCATCTCTTTCGATCTACGCACCGCCGCTAAAGAAGTAATCAGATTTCAGCGAGCCCACAGAAACAATTGTTAGGAATGTAAAAACACCGCAGTAAAGAAAGTTGCTGTCTAGAGGGCCACGAGGTTTNTGGGAGCAAAAGGAATGAGTTTGAAGGTTACCGAGGCGAAGACGAAATATCTGTACCCAATATCTTGGCCACTCTCGTCAAAAAGTAAAGAGCTTCGTTTATTTGAAAGCCAACGCTTCGAACTGAGTAGGAAACTGAGAAGTAAAGTCCTCTCTAGTCGTAAAAAAAAACCACACCCATCATGCTGGTGCTGCTGGTATACATACATATATGGCGCAGGGGAGTGGACATTAGGTGAACTGAAAGTGCTCCTCATAGAACGCTTTTTAATGACAAAATCCGATGAGGTAAACCTTTGATTAGACAGAAAGGTGCTTCGGAAGATTTACGAATTTTGATGCTCTGGCAGCGGCGACTACCGCAGATCATTGAATGATGAGCTGTAGAAGCTTGACAATGACAAATACCGTAACTAGTGCAGTTGGAAAGGAAGACAAACGAAAAACTAAACGAAACCACGTCAGCTTTATTGAGCTCGGTCCAAATCGCGTAGGCGCTTACAACGTTCAACAGGCAGAAGAAGACATCAATAACTAATTACTACGGTTTCATGAATCATGATTGTATTTTTTGAAAATGAGAGTAAATTATATATAGATGTTATATTTCCCGCTGCCCATAGCTGTCTAGTTTTCACGATATAATGTTCATACATAGTTATTTATATATATTTATATATTATATATATAGAGTGCTCAAAGTTTTTCATGAATTTTATATGGGGAAAAAAATTTTCATAGAAATAGTATGGAATTCTTGAAAGCCAATATCTTTCGATCGGAAAACTCTGGTTCTCTTCAGGAGACTTCCAGTAACAATGCTCAATTGTTTATTTAACCACTTTTAATACTAACAGTTTTTTCTTTATCCCACCATTGCATTGTCTGGCATTTTCTATGAGTTCTATAATAAAATGGTTAAATTAATAATTGGGTACTATTATCAGGAATCTCCTGAAGAGCAACAGAGTTTTCAGGTCGAAAAATATTGATTTTCAAGAATTCTATACCATTTCTATGAAAAGTTATTTTTTCGCCATATAAAATACATGTAAAACTTCGAGCGACCTCCAATTTCAAAATAAAAAAATGGAGCGTATTTTCTCGGTGTGTGTGAGAGCATAAAAATTCCGACTTCCTTTTTTCAACACATGCATTTTTTTTGGACCACCCTAATGTACATACATTTGTTATCGTTTTACGTGAATGAAAAATTCATTTCATCAGCGTTGATGCTCTCAAGAGCTTATTGCTGGCATGCAGCTTCGCAAGTACTGGTACACTTTTGCACTGTGTGGTGATAAATTGGCAATTGACTCTCTGGCTCTTGCAGGCAAGCGAAGTGTTAGCAAGCTACATTCTAACGTAGGTACAAACATATAAATGCATATAGAAATTTAATGCGCATAGCTGGGCAAAAGTCGGTGGGTGGCTGCACTTAAATCCATATGTATTATCTATATACGAATTAAAAATGACAAACATATGCACATATGTATGTATGTATGTATAGAAATAACTCCAAAGAGAGTGGGTGTTTTTGCGTCTTATTTCATACCCGCCAATGTTGATTGATGCCAGAGCAGTGGCATTATTTGACATTTATTTGATAGATTCATACATGTACATAAGTGATTGTAGGTGCCTTGGCAAATTTATAAATTGTTTCTGAATACAGACATACAAACATATGTAGATATGTAGGTATGTACATACTAATTTTCATCACTTGTCACACAGTCCCAGGATTTATGGGTTAAGGCTTCTAAGTACATACAACAAAGCTGTGACATACTTTGGTTAAGTCCTTAAACAAAAATCTTAAACAAAAAATTAAAATTTCCTTCAACTTTAAACATAAATTCTATAAAATTTAAGTCTCTTTAGTTAAAACGCTACAAAATTTAAACCGCGTCACCATATGTTTCACATTTTTCTATTTTCTCTTTTAAAGCTAGCAACCAACGTACTCAGCGTTGCAGCTATTTTTAGTAAGTAAAGAAAAATAAATATTTTT
>NW_016187735.1:0-4298 GCF_001687245.7 Rhagoletis zephyria
GGAGAAGGACTTGGCTTCACTTGGCGTTTCCAATTGGCGTCAGTTGGCACAGAGGAGAAACGACTGGCGTGCTTTGCTGAACTCGGCCAAAATCGCTTAGGCGGTTACAGCGCCAAAAAAGAAGAAGAAGAATTGATTATTTCCCTCGCTATGGATGCTTTTCAAGAATATTGTTCATGCGAACTTCATCAGTTTCCTAAAACACATGAAAGAAATTCTATTGTATGTTTTGCATGGTGGGTTGTCTTGATGGAAGAGCACTTTTTTTTCGCCAAATAATGCGGTCAACCTATGGATTTCAAATCAATATCAGCTTAGAATAATATTCACCGTTATGACTGTCATACCCTTTCAAGGTATTGCATGGGCATCACAAAAACCTGCCGCCACGATCTTGTTGATGTACAGGCCAACCTTGGCCTTTCTTGGTGCACGTTAAAACGAAAAAAAGTCCACTGATTTCATTGTTGAGTTACCTCCGACCTCCGATCTCCACCATCTAACCATCACCTTTATTCTCCGATCGTCCGATATCAATCTATGGATGCAATCGAAGTTTTTTGGCGAAACGACCTCTTTTGGGTGATCTGAACGTTCGCTGTCACTTGTGTTGCTACGACCACAACAGATTTCAGTATCTATTGAAGTAGATGGTGCAAAGTTCCCAAAGTATTTATCAAGCTTTTCCTTGATTCCGACCGTTCCAATTTCACAAGTTTAATTGTTCGTGAACAATTTTAGTAACCTTTCAATTTTTTATTACGTGTACAGCGCTTTCAATGTAGTTTTAATTTGTTTCTTTCGTTCCGATTTTCGGTACGCATTCCATTCACTTCCAGAGTTGGTTGGTCTCGTTTTTGATTAGTCTATTTACATTTGCATTACATTTTAATTTTTGATGGTGGTTTGTGTAACAATTGGTTAAGCTGTGTATTTGCACCTAAAACCGTGTTCGCTTAACGGGGATATGGTTGTGGGTACATATGTATGCACGTAAAACAAGCATACATATGTATGTATGTTTACGTTAGTAGAAATGAATGTATGTAAATAGTATACACATTTGTATTTACCAATTTAGCCCTTCAAATCTCCACAATTGGTCAACGCTTTACAAAGCTCTTTACACTATTATTGTCCATTAGATATGTTAATTTTTTTCGCTTTTTACGATTTCGGGATGTCGTTATCGCAATTTCAAATCAAATCAAAAAAAAATCGGATATCATTTACTATTTCCGCCTACGAGAGCTGTGGGCGTGGTAGCGCATTGAATTTTACCATTTTCCACATTTATTCATTCCTAAGTGCCGAATAGCGCATATACGAAGTTTCAGCGAATTTCTAGTACGCTTATTACTTTTGGCCTCAGCTTATATGCGGACGTCCCACTGTGCGTCGCGCTACTGTAAGTACATTTTGCATAAGCAAGTCATTTTTCTGTTGCTGGGCAACTTCGCGCTTTGTTTTTTTTTTTTCAAAATTCTTTTGTTGGCATAGTTTTGTCTACTCGAACACAATTAACGTAATGAAATGTTTTAATTGACATTTTTGACTCCGCTACTCTCCGAATGAATTAAAAGTAGCGGCGTTTAGTTGCCAAGCATTACATAGTTGGCTCCTTAATTTAAATATGTACGCATACAACTGATTTTCCCATTTCCATGCTTTTCGAGCTACAGATTTGTTGTATGTCCAAATAATTGATTTTTCCCCCTTATACATATCTATAAAGCCTATATGGTTTGCTCTTTTGAGTTGAATATGTGCAATTTATGATTTAAGGTACTTTCGGATCCTTGGCTGAGTTAGCTGATATTTTGTCTATTTGTGAAATAATAAATAACTTGTTCATTGCCTTATGACAAAAAATGTCAAAACCACTGAACCCAAAATTGCCTCGAAATTAAAAAGTGTTGCCCAAAATTGACATTCAATTTTAACTCACCCTAAATTTACTTCAAAGGGATACCTGCAGGTGTGTTCTACAAAATTATGTATGAATTTTAAGTTTTAGAAAAAGTAATCACTTCTGTGTGCGAATGAGAAATTTGTTCAGGGCAGCAACATAAGGAACACGTATTTATTGAAAGATAGTGGCTTTATCTCTGATGAGGCCCCATTACTTTTGAAGAGGACCACGACAAATGTTTAAACGGTAATGAGTATAAGGAATGCACCTAGAATCTTCGGACTGTTAGGGTGACTCTGCTTGGTTGATTGATGTTCTCGCGAACACTATATCTGATATCATCGCCACACCAATTCGAACATCTTGCGATAGACGCAAATCTGGGAGCATGCTTTAAAAGCGCCTGTTTAAAATCTATTTATAATCCGGTAACCAAACATCGACCCGAACCACTTTCATGTTGCAGCCAAGAAATACACCCGCCTCTGTGTAGCAGAAAAAAAAATCGTGCCCAACAATTAAAGGAGAGCTCAACGTCAAAAAGCTGCATTCACAACCAGTGATTTCGGTGGAACTTGAATTTCTCGGGAGAATCGGGGAATAGCTTTAAATTTGGGAGAATTCAATATACAAACGACTTTGATTAGAGCATTCCTATTGAGGATACAATTCTATTTATATATTACAACTTGTAATTACAATCTCTCATTTAGTTATTACGGGTTTAAAACATTACGTACTTGCCTCATGCAACCGTGTGAATAATAAAGAAATTGCAATCGTGCATAGCGACCAGTGTTGCCAGCTACTTTGTAGCTAGATTTAGCTATTATTTTCGACATTTAGCTATAGAAATTTATTTTTAGCTAATAGCTACTTTTTAAGCATTTTTTTTAATCGAGTAAGCTATCTTAGCTTAACTTTTTTATAATTTCCCCATTTTTACACAGAGTTTTATCATTTGGATGAATCACAATCAGCACAAGAATTGGTATTCTGGCATACCTAATCCCTTTTTGTTATATCGAATACACCGTGCGACAAAAACAAAAAAAAAATTCTCTCTTACGTCAGGTTTTTTTCAAAGGACCTTGTAATTTCAAAGATATGATTACTTAAAAAAAAAAAAAAATTGTAAATTCAGTGCAATGTAGAATAACAATATGGGTACCAAAATGAAAGAAAAAAGTGTTGGTTTACGAGGACGAATGGATATTGAAAGTTAAAAGGGCATTAATTTTATTTTCTTTTAGCTCACAAAGTAAGAAGGACGAAATTCGAGGATGTGGTCGAGTGTATATTATATATATTAATTATAATTAANTTTCCCTTAAATATTGTAATATCTTCACTGGTTCGTCGAAATGGAAAGGAAACTGTGAAACTAAACCAAGGATATTTTTATATTTTAGGAATAGAATTTCAGATTTGAGCTAAAATTTTAATAATATTTACTAGTCACAATTATAAGGTAGTTTGCTACTCCAATTCAATGTATGTTCATATTTGTTTGCGTTATAATAATCTAATTATTGAATTTATTTAGCTGTTTTTGAAGAAAAATATTTTTAGCTATTTGTTTGGCTATGAAACTGAAATTGTTTGCCTATTTTTAGCTATTTGTTGGAAGAATTTAGCTATAAGCCTCAAAATTTTCTGGCAACGCTGATTGCGACATTTTTAACTTTTTTCACCTTTCGTTTGGCGCTCTCTTGTCTTGTTTCGTTTTCGCCACCATATACATATTATATACGACAATTAATAATATTTGTTGTTTTTTTTATTAAAAATTTAGCATGAAGTGCTTTAAATATATAGTATAATTCATTTCGGGAGGGAAATTTTTTAAGGAATTTCGGGGAATTAGCCCGAAGAGAGTTGGCATCCCTGATTCACAACAGATTTCCAGCATATTCGGCACTCCAAGCTCACACCTGCTCTCTTAGAGCACTCTCCAACAAACCGATGCATAGGTGCCTATAGAAGCATATGGGTATCCGGATATCGAAATGAACGGATATCTGAAAAACAAAATATACGGATATTAACCAGTTATCCGGATTTTATCCGTATACACAAATATCCGAGTATACGGATAGTCCCAGCCCTAATGCTGAATGTAAATGTTTTTCTTTTATGGGTATTCAGTACACATGTACGACTGCGAAACTTTATAAACCACACTTTACTTTAAACTTTCAACCCAGAGACTACCCTTTTATATTTGTTTCCTATAATCTCCAGACGGGAAAACGAAATTGAAAGAAATAAGGTATTGGCGGATTTAACTCATCATATTGTGCACTTTTTTAAATTTATATACATATGTAGGCATATACATAGGTATAGTATATACACGAGTTTCGAGATGCGTTGCAATCGCAAG
>NW_016187736.1:0-4297 GCF_001687245.7 Rhagoletis zephyria
TATAAAGTGTTTGGTGGACTTTACTCTTTAGTTTGGATGCTAAAAAAGGGGCGTTCCCCAATAAATAACGCTCAATTTTGCTTATTCAGAACAGTAAAAAGCTAAAAGTCAACCTCATCTTCAACCGTGCATATCTTGGGAACCACTTGGAACTTTAAAATTCTGCTTAAGCAAAAATGCTCCAAAAAACTTTTTCTACCTGAAACAAGTCTTAAAGTTTAAAAAACCAAGCAAACAACTAATTGAAAACGGCGTAAACACAAAAAGTTTACTTTTTCTTTCTTTGGTGAAAACCAGCCAGACGCAACGAAAATGTTTAACGAAAAATATTTTGTTTACAGCATCCTAGATTTATCTTTAGCTAAAAGTATTGTTGAGTCAATTCAGTCAAACAGTTCAAAAAACGAAAAAGAGCAGTTTAGCAAAGTTTTAATGGTGACAATTACAAAAGAATAGAACAATTTTTGTTTATGTAAAAAGCGGAAGTTACATTCGCCCTCATCAGCATCTTTTTAACAGCAAAGCAATGTGTCCAGAGAAAGATAAAGTTTTTGTGCATTCACGAGTCTCCCCAACTACAATGTACATTTGTTCAAGTGTTTTTAACTCACATACTTTTGATCAAAACAACGATGTTTTTGTTTATCAGATGATGGCGGTTAAAGATTTTTAAAAGATGTTTCTTAACAAAAGCAGAAAAACATATGGTGTAATGTTGTCGACAAGTTGACCATCAGAAAAGGCAAAGCGCCTAGTTTGATATCCATGAAAGCAGTTTCCTTGATAAACTAATTTATTTGGGCTAATAGTATCTGTTTCGTAATGACCATACGAAATCATGTTGTGCAGAGGAAATACTGGTATTGCCCGAAAGTCGTACTTGACGTGTTTATAATTGTCTTTCTGAAAACAAAATGTGCTTTCATTTGCAAAAAAATGAGCTAAAAATGACGTTTTCATTATCTTTAAAATCAATTTTGTAATTTACAAGAACGTCAAAGTTTGAAAATTAAAGCTGATTCTAATTTTAGCGCTGCTTTCAAATCTTTAACCGCCATTATTTGATAAACAAAAACATCATTGCTTTGTTCAGAAATCTGTGAGTTTAAAACATTTGAGCAAATGTACAATAAAGCTGGGGTGAAAACAGCGCTAAAACTAGAAACAGCTTTAATTTAGACACTACATGACGTCCTTGTAAATTATAACATTTGTTTTAAAAATAATAAAAACGTCATTTTTTAGCACATTTTGCAATTGAAAGTACGATTTTCGGGCAATTCCAGTATTTCCTCTGCATAACATGATTTCGTATGGTCATTACGAAACAGATACTATTAGCCCAAATAAATTAGTTTATCAAGGAAACTGCTTTCATGAATATCAAACTAGGCGCTTTGCCTTTTCTGATGGTCAACTTGTCGACAACATTACACCATATGTTTTTCTGCTTTTTGGTGAAACTGGTTTTGACTACAATTTGCCAAATGAAAAAACTCAGCAAGATGTTTAAAACGAACTATATAAACTTGTGGTAAGTGATTAAAAGTATAAAATATTTTAAGCAAAATAATTTTTCTTAGAAATTTTCATTCAAGTCAAACAAGCCAGAAATGCTTATGTAATAGTGCAACTACACTTGCGTGCAGCTGCACTAGTTTTGCGGTAGTAAAAACAAGAGAATTTGATCTCCTTTAGTCTCTACTGGATTTGCTGGTTTGCAACATTAGACGAATGGCAATGAGGCTAACGGGCTGAAACTGAGGACTTGTAGACGTTGTAGACAAGAGGTTTGTAAACAGGGGAAGAAGACTGGAAGGAAGAAGGAAACGAGCCTCAGGAGAAAAGCCTCAGTTTGAGGGAAAGTTAACGAGAAGCAAGGCCTCAGAAGAAAACTTGGATTTGGGCAGGGAGACTGTGGTTTAGTAATTTGGAGGATAATCCAGTACAAAAATTGGTTAAGTCAAGGAAAGACGAAACTAACATTCGAGTACAGTGGCCACCGAAACTAGCATTTGAGTACGGTGGCCACCGATACTAAAAAGTAACAAGACACCGGAATGGGGTTTTTAACTTCAGGAAACAGGATTTTGATAGGGATCAGCATCTCAGCACTGGGTAATAACGTAGATCAACTTGAGGTGAAGTGAAAGTCAACAGATAGCTTGGTTGGAAGATTTTACAACGTACATTGGATAAGAGTTATATTGGTTGTGTTGTTTGAAGAAGATAGGAAGAATAGTGAAAGAGAAGGATTGTGTATTGACGTGGTCTGTCTGTCTGAATGGAGATGACGCACCTCGATCGAAGCGTTCAAGTGGCAGAAAGGAGGTTGCAAAATACAAGAGATTTTTTAAACTTAAAATGAAAACTTGAAACTTGGTATGTAGATTCAGCTCATCGAACTGAGCAAAAAGTTAAAAACACTAAATTTTCAAGTTTTTTCAAGGGTTCCAAAATGACTTCCAAAGGTGACCAAAAATGCATTGAAATGTGTTACGCAGGCAACCACAGCGCCGTTCATTGCCAGCAACAGAAATGTGCAAAATGCCGGTAGGGACGCTGTTCTCGCTCGCGTAACACATTTCAATGCATTTTTGGTCACCTTTGGACGTCATTTTGGAACCCTTGAAAAAACTTGAAAATATAGTGTTTTTTAACTTTTTTCTCAGTTCAACGAGCTGAATCTACATACTAAGTTTCAAGTTTTTATTTTAAGTTTGAAAAATCTCTTGTATTTTGCTACCTCCTTTCCCTAACGCGCGTCCGGGCGGAGCTTAATTTCACTGTACAAAAATTGCACTTGTAGAGTCTTGGCGGAGCGCCAGGCAGAAGACGCTGTGTGAGGTTAAGGGTTTAATTACAATACAAGTTGCCAAGTACACTACTAGCTGGAATGAGTTGCAATAGAGCAATGCAGCCGCTTATCAAGTGTCGACAAAATTCTAAGAATTTGGCTCCTACATCACCTCACTGAAAAAATTCTTTTCCAACCAAACTTGTACGGTGCAAGTTTTCATCAGCTGTCTTGCACAGTGTAATACAGTCACATTTTAAGCTCCGCCCGGACGCGCGTTAGGGAAAATTTCTGCCACTTGAGCGCCTCGATCGAGGTGCGTCATCTCCAATGGGATCTATCAGTGTAGGTGGGAAGCAGAGAGATAGATACAATGTTACTTATTGTGTTTGCATAGGGGAGACAATGATGAATAAAAAATGGAAAAAATAGCAAGACAATGGCAGAGTGGATTTATGTCTCAGTTGGCCTGCTTTTGGTTCAGTTTGGCATCGGCTTTATTGACACACTTTAAGCACACTGGCGCCATATTTTATACCAAACAGGTTCGTTTGAAAGGTTAGGATCAGTACCTTCGGATGGTAAAAAGATAAGACAAAGTAAATAAAGACCAAATAAGGGATAGAGTAATAAAGTAGAGTGTAAAGTAAAGGTCAAGACAAAAAAAATGGAAATGGACTCAAGTTTACCGGGAAATTTTTAGTGCACAGGGATACTTTTGTAAAATATATATTTTGAGTTAGCAGGGGAGCTCCACTTTGAATTTCAAGATTCTGTTTGCATCAAAATGGAGGGCTTTTTTTACCGGAAACAATTCAAAAAGGGCTAAGAAATTAAGTAAAATTAAGTCCAAAACAGCCCAAACATAAAATTACAGCCTAATCTTCAATTGGCTATATCTCGAAAACCACTTGGAATTTTGGGATTCTGTTTGCGCCGAAATGTTCCAAAGGACTTCCTCTACCGGAAATAGGGTAAAACCAAAAAAGTTAACCGGTGCCAGGTGCTTATAAGGGGTCCCTCGCGCAGTTTTTTGTTTGTAAGTGCGCCCTCTAGAGGTGAATCAGTTAAAATGGGACTTTATTTTCAATCGGCCATATCTTGGCAACCATTTGGAATTTTGAAATTCTGATTTCACCCAAAAGATCATAAAGATATTTACTACCGGAAACAAGTTTAAAAAAGTAAGTAAACAATTAGTTAAATAGAGCCCAAACATAAAAAGTTTACCTTATCTTTAATCGGCCATATCTCGTGAACCACTTGGAATTTCGGGATTCTGCTTGCGCCAAAATGTTCCGGAGGACTTCCTCTACCGGAAATAGGGTCAAAAAAGCCAAAAAGTAACTGAGAACGCACTTTTCTCTTTCTCCTGAATGCAGGCGTTTAGCTCCTTGAGCAGTGATCTGCGAGCACTTTGCCTTCACATCGTAAAGTTTTGCCGCCAAGCGTTTCTCTTTCAGCTCCAGCCTATGAAGAAATCGTTCAGCTCGATGATCT
>NW_016187737.1:0-4297 GCF_001687245.7 Rhagoletis zephyria
AAAAATAGTAGAAAATGAAGTTGGCAAATTCGGTAAAATTTTAATGCCATTCGGCATACCTAGTCGAATGTAAACAGAACTGAAATATTTTTTGGAAAGTTTGATTTATAAATTTTTTTTCAGGTTTTCAAAGTTCAGCGTTTATAAAGTAAACTATTCCCTATTTTGTCTTGAATTTTATATATTTGCACTTTTCAAAAAGTAGCTAACTTTTTAAACCAGTGGCAACGCTTGTACATGCAGTTTAGATATGAAACCGACTCAAAACCCGTTCTATTGATACCCATTATGTAATAATCCTTTTAACGCATTAAATAGTTTAAATTTCGACTTTTAAAAAGTTTAGATTGCCAACAAGGGTCTCAAAAATATTCTTAACGTTGAAGCTAAGTATTTCTTAGCATTCTTTCGGTTGCGTCCCATAATTCAATATTTTATATAGTTTTTGTAAAATTAAATTAAATTTAAAACAGGTGGCAACCACCTTAAATATGTTTTGAAACCATGCCTTACTTAAACCTATTTAATTTGACATTTACATTACCGAATTCCTTAAACTCGAGTTGAATTTGACTTTTTAAATAGGTGGCAACTCTCTAACATATACGTAATTTAAAAAAAAAACTTTCAAAACTTTTTCGATTGATATCCATATATAAATAATCCATTTAATGTATTAAATAATATAGATTTAACTTTTTCAATAGTTAGGGTGGCCAACAAACACCTCAAAAGTATTCTTAATGTCAAAACCAAAAATTTGTTTATCACGCGTACGGTTGTTTACGGTTGTTAAATTATTTAATATTGTATATAACTTTTGTAAAATTTAATTAAATTCGACTTTCAAAACCGGTGGCAACCCTCTCAAAAATATACTGAAACCATTTAAATTACTTAATTCCTTTAACTCAGTTTGAATTTGACTTTTTAAATAGGTGGCAACCCTCCAACATTTAATTAAGAAATGAAAATTTTTCCGGACCATTTCGATTTATGCCTATATTTTAATGACTCATTTAACGTATAAAATAATTTGCAGTTATTAAAATAATCAAATACCTTCAGGTGGTAACCCTCTTCAAAATACTTTCAAATTACAACCTTTGAAATCTCTTTTGTGTGACACCCATAAGTTGGTACATATTTCAACTACTTAATTCCCTTAATTTAAACTGAATTTGATATTTTACACAGATGGCAACCCTGCCACATGCTTTTTATAAACAAGGGCTTTTCAAAACCTTTTAGACTGGCACTCATATTGTATTAATTGAATTAAATTTTGTTAACGAATGGCAACATTCTCCTCGCCGATACGAGCACGTATCTACATAGAGTCTATCGTGAAAAGGTGCCAAGTCCACTTTTTTTCAAAATTTAGTTTTTGATGCAGAATGACAAATAATGCGAAACTACGTCAATTTTTCGTCTCCCCTGAATAATTTCACAAAAAAAGGACTTGTCACCTTTTCATCTTTAGGTAACAATATAGGTATAGATTCAGCCGAATTTAATTCTAGATTTATCTGAATTTAATTTTTCAAACTGCTGGCAACCCTTTTTCAAATATTTTGAAAGTGAGCTTTCTTAAATCTCGTTCGTTTGGTACCATATTTTAATACATCTTTTATCTAATCAACTTAATGGAATTTAATTTTTCAAACAGGTGGCAACCCACTTGAAAAAATTATTTCTGATAAAGAGGTCTCTTAAGCCCATTGCTATTTGACTCCGGTATTACGATATCTGATCAACCCCATTAATTAAATTTAACTTTTAGACAAGTGGCAACCCTTTTTCCTTTTTGGTTTGCGTTGTTTCCGAAGAACGAAAATGACACTGAAGATGCAACATCGTCGAAAGCGGTTTGTCTCCCAACCAAATTTGACATTGGATGACGGAAACTCGCTCCAAAATACATCAAGTGGCAACCCTATGAATCAATCGTCTCCTCGCCGAATAGGAATGCGTCTTCTGCAACCAGCTGCAACTCTTTGATTCGCAGCCATATTTGTAATACAACCTGTAATACCAAAACTTTCCCTTTTTCGTTCTCTATTTTGAGAAAAGGAAGGTTCTTTAAAAAAGCTGAAATTTTGTAATTTAAATTAGTTTTAGTTAACCTAAATATAAAAATTTTTTTGACAGTATTAAATTTGTTTTACCCTACTATAACAACATAAACATTTTTAGCGCCATCTACTTAAATGAGAGATTTGGCCACTCACTAAATGGGGACGTTGCACTGTGCGGCGCTGGCGATGTCAATGGCAGAATCGGAGGCGGTAGGCCGTAGGTCGCCACAACGAGTCAAGTCAAATTGGAAGTCAGTGCTTCCATCATCAGTCTGGTTGCATTAATTGTGGCTTGTGTGCTGAACGAACGAACTCACTGATTGATGCTGTGGCTGCTGCTGCTGCTGCTGCTGCCACACCCTCACAAGTAGCCAGGCGCACCAGCTTGGCTGGACAGTTAGACTGGACAGGTTTTGTATGCGTGCGCCCGCTGGCAGCCCTTAGCCACACAGACGTTCAGCGACGATAGTTCATCATGTCAATTGAACGGAAGCTGCTGTGTTCGCCTTTGAACTTTTGCCTTTTGCATCCGCTACCACGAAAGTCTTGAGAAAGTTTGCCGCATGCAATGCAGCCGATGTGAGAGTTACATACATATATGCATGCGGATATCCCAAGCCAGCGGCAATTGTCACTCCCGCTGGTGTGAGCCACTTGTGTGTTGGTTTTCCACACGCAACGGCAGGCCACTTGAAGATTTTTCTCTGCCACTTGAGTTGGAGCGGCGCGCGGTGAGGCGCGTAGAGTGGCGCAAATGGGTTGAGGCAGGAGTGGCTGCGCTTACAATTTCCCAGCGTCTTTGGACGCAGTATGGATGTGGCAGCAGAGCGCGTGATCGATCGCTTGGACTGAAGTACCTGAACGGCCGAGGGCTGCAAAGTATAAGCGTCAGAAGTCACCCTCAATTTGGGTAGGCCAAGCTGGAAAGTTTTGCAGCCTTCAAGGCGATGGAAGTCAGCCAGCCAGCCAAGCCCTGCAATTTCATATATTTTAGCTGCAATAACTACTTTTGTATAAAGGTAGGTATGTATGTATGTATAAAAAAAAACAATGTTCGAAGGACCCAACATTCAATTGCGGCTGCGTCCGTCTGTGGCAAATGCAATTGCCTATCATGACTCGCACGTATGTATGTATGTATGTATGCACTTACATTTGGCATTTGGCAGACACTTAACTTCAATTGAAATCAGTCAATTGGAATCAATGAGTCCATTTGCTTGTTTCCCAACAATTTTGCCGTGTTGTTTCCGCAAGCGATTGTTTGCTGCCACCACACGGAAATTTATTTATTCGCACACAGCACACAAGTATGCAGACGTATGTATGTACACACACAGAATCGTATTCAACATTCGACATTCCGTTGCCGCAGATTTAGAATTTGATGTGGCAGTTATCCTTGCGGATGACTGCGTCCTGTGACGGACGGGCGAGAGTGTATTTATATTTATGTATGTTTGGTTTGAATGCAATACGAATGTAAGCGAAATGTGTTTAAAAAATATGTTTTTTTTAGTATATTTTTTTTTTTTTTGCTTTTCAAGAAATTAAAAATCATAAATGTGTTTCTAGCTTATTGAGTTTTTAAGTTCATTTTAGCGGAAATTTCATCAATCGCTGAGAACAAAAGGCGAAACAACTAAAAATGCATCACTCTAAAAAATAATGCCAATGCAATTAAGCGCGAAATATATATTTATACATGTACATTTACCTGTACGAGTACTTTATATGAGCTCTAACGTGCAGTTACATACATATATTCGTGCGAATGCCTATGGGTCTTTCCATCTCAAATCACGCAGCCCGAGAGAAAGTGAATTTAAGTTTGCGCTGAAACTCACAGGGATTGTTCCTTGAACAATTTAAGGAGACACGTATTTTTTTTTTGTTTTTGCTCAGAAATTCAAATTTTTCGAATAATGATTTTTTTATTTTTTTTTTTGAATACGAACGCTTCTTTTTTCCTCTCTTAATAGCAACTTTTGATGAAATCGCTTATAACTGCCGCAAAAAAGCGAGGATTTTAACTTTTTTTTTTAAATTACAGATATTGCTCTACTGAATCGATCTAGTGAACTAAACATCAACAATTGTTTATTAAACAAAATAAACTCAGTGCGTGTAGTCCCTACCCGCGGAAGACGTGAAACGTAATAGAGGAAGTTCTTCATCTTGATCTTCATTTTCATCTTCATCTTCATCGTCATCTTCAT
>NW_016187738.1:0-4297 GCF_001687245.7 Rhagoletis zephyria
AAGTAGTTGTTGTGTTTTGCATGACAGGTGCGTAAAATGGTTTGAGAACTATTTATATATGAACATAGAAACGTACATACGTAGAAAGGATATGCTAGCTGGCGTAGCTGAGACTGCTTGGGCGTTTCAGTTCCAATCAAAATCCGAAGGTCGAAAGCTCAACTTTCACTCCTATTCTAGAACCCAGAAAAGAAGGTATTTTGTCCCGTAGAAAACAAAAATAATATACTAACCGCCTACCTCAAAAGCGGCATTCATATGTATTCAAAGTTGAAGTGAAGCTTGGGCTAAAACTTTCTTCATGCCTCATTCTATTACTTTTTATTATATTTTGACACTCCAACGCTTTTGCTGTTGCCTGCTGATGCGCGAATTTGGGTATAAACAACGTATCCATTCGAGAAAAACACCATTTGCATGCACTCAAATTGGAAATTTATATGAAACAAGGGAGCTGAAAAATGCCAAAGTGGCAGCAAATTAAAAAGTAGTTATCAGTGTGTTGGAAAATATGGTTAGGTAAGAGGCGGACAAATTTTGAAGAGCATGGCGTTAAATAACAACGATTGATAAGTGAATAATATCGCCCCCTCCAAAAAAAAAAACAAAGGTATTAGAAAATATAGAAAATAACATAAGGTCAAAAATAAAACAAACTACATATTCGAATTGTTAAAAGCTATTTAAATTGAATTATATTCATATTTATTCTCGGTTAAAAAGATTAAATCTTAAATAGTGAGCATGCCGACTGAACACTGATCTATCAAGATTCCAGTCATGATGGAGAGCTGATGCTGGGCCAGCTTAAAAGCTCTTCGACCATCTACGATCCACTAGCGGCCCTTTGTATGTTGGGGTTCTTATGCAGCTATCGAAACTCAAGGATGCCTTGGCCAGAAAATGCATAGCTAGAGCTGGGATTTTAATGATAAAAATGAAGCCTAAAAGGATGTGCAATAATAACTATAGCGAAAGCATATACCAGTTTATACATTTTGCTTATAGTTATCGTATTTTTTATAATTCGAGCTCTAGTCATCACCCTTGCAATTATGTATGCGTGATATCGCTGAAAAATTGGTCCCAAATCATCTCGATTTAAAAGCATTCCGAGAGAAAGTTCAGGCATTCCTTAACTAGTTTCTAACGCCCCACAAACGATGAGAAATCTTTGATATCCGCTTGGATACCAACCTAAATATTAACCCTCCTCAACGGTATTACGCTATTTCATAGTCAGTTGACCGTATTCTTAACCGAGGCTAACTCTGCTTGGGACACCCACAGAGATTCGTGAGTCTAAATTTGAGCTTCGACCTCTTCCCACTCTTCCTTTCAACTTCGACCGATGAGAGCTTTCTCTTGATTTAAGAATGAACGTCGCTCTTACAATCCTCGAAGTCTTCACAATATAGCCTCTGCAGGTTGCGTAGGTGAGTGTTAGCCAACGACATGACACCAAACACCACAGACCTTTGCCTTTGTGCAGGCGTGATGTAATCCCGTCCCAGACAACCCAAAGAAATATGAATGCACCCATCGTCCAGTTTTCAAACTCGGCCCTAAAGTATTCCAAGATTATGTTTTGATCGCGTCGACTCGTGACAGCGTTCCATGAATTCCTCAATTTCTTCTATGAGTCTGGTATAGCCTTTTTTGCGGATTTATCCTATATGAAATTATAGTATAGTCCCAGTCGGAATGTATACCAGGACAGACTATTTCCATATGCCACAAAGTTTCAAATGTCAGCCAACGATCATCCTGTGCTTATTATTTTTTAACTCACCATACCAACTAGTCTGCGAAAAATATTTCCTGGTAAGAGCGCTGTTTTGGGTCTTCCGAAATTCAATGACTCCTTCGTTTATTGTTGAAATGACAGCTGAAAAAATCTAGTTCAACCACGGCTCTAGAGTCATATCGGGGATAGTCTCCACTCGATATTCTTGTTCAAGCAGCAACAGCCTCAAGAGGTGCAAATAAAAATATTTGGCGGAGGTGTTTTTAAGAACAAGCAAAATACATACATAATCGTAAAATGTAACGGTTGGCACGATGGGAGTTTTCCGACTCCATGCAAAATAAAATCTTATTTTGGCAGAGTCCGAAAAATCTGGGAAAATGGTGCCCCTTAACTTTGATCCCAGATTTTTGCATTGGCACACAGATGGGTCAAGGATGACCCAAAGTCCTTCAGAACTATCTAGCTACTAGCAATCATGACCTGTGATAGATCTAACTTTAAAACCTTAAAAAGGAGTTGCAAAGCATCCATCAGCGCGTTATCCAATATAGTGGGCGACATCAAACTCGGCTAGAAGAGTTTTTACTCACTTCAACTCTTGGTAGTGGGAAACACTGTAACACAGTGCTGGGTATAAGGTCACCGCTGTCTCGAAGGAAACGAGGCTTGTTAAGTCGAAATCATTTTGCGAAACTCAGAACGCTCTAAATACTGAGCAGCAGTAAGGGATTTTAGAGAAGCAAGGCTCTATGACTAATCTTTCGCTAGAAAATTCAGATATCTTTTGAACTGAGCCAACATCGGGTTGCTCACTCGATAATTAAATGGTTCTAATCCACTGCGCGCTTTTATGTTTATTGTATTGGCCTGACCATGCAGAGGGAATACCGTCTTTGTCTTGAAAACGAAATATTTCGATTCTTTCATAACACTGTAGGGACGAATAAATAACGGCGAGATATCTAAATTAAATTTTAGGCGATAGATTACGGATATGCATACCGTTTTTCTAGATAAGGTAATTTTGCAACAATATTTTCGTTCTTATTTCAATCGTAAATAAAAAAATTGCAAACTTTAGCTTAGATTTTCATAGTTTGCTGGAAGCCCTGTTCTCAGTTAAAAACATTCACTTTCCTTTTTGAAGGTTGCGTATACGCCACAGTCCCATTTAAAAATGACTATCGAATAATATGTATGTATGTATGTGTAAAGGCTGATTAAACCTACTTAAAGGCAATATAGAAATAGGATCAATATTTAATCGCTTTACTCTTTATTTAGTATAAATTCACACAATGAAATGAATTGAAATATATAATACGCGAAGGGATTTTTTGTGCAGCAAAAAAGATCTGTACCGTTCGCCCGATTTTCAAAAATGAGGTCTCAAATTAAAGAGCTTGGCGTGTACATGTGCAAACTGGTTTTATTTTTTTGGAAAACAGTTGCCACCTGTTGAAAAATTAAATTCAAATTATTTAAAAATCAATGGCATCATATCCGCACCGTTCTTTCGATTTTCCAAAATGATGTGTCACATTAAAAGGCTTGGACTCTATGTGCAATAAGGTTTTATTTTTTCGATAAGAGTTACCACCTTTAAAAACTAATATTCAAATTATTAAAAAAATATAAATCAATTATTACAAAATGGGTATCAACCGAAATGGTTTTGAATAGCTTTGTTTCTTAGCTGAACTATAGGAGGGTTGCCACCTGTTTAAAAAATCATATGTTATATGTATCACCATATGGGCACCAAACGAAAGGGATTTCGGTATGTAGTAGTTTGAAAATATTGTGAAGAGGGTTGCCACCTGCTTGACATGTCGACGTTATACACAAGTTATGTGAAACATCAAAATATGGATGTCAAACGGAGGAGTGTTAAGAAAACTTTAGTTTGAACGTTAAGAATATTTTTGAGGTGTTGAAAAAGGGTTGCCACGTGTTTAAAAATTTACACTCAAATTATTTAATAAGTTTAATGAATTATTAAAATATGTATATCAATCGAAGGGAGTTTGAAATACTTTTACTTCTGAACTGCACTTTGAGGAGTTGCCACATGTTTAAAAATCAAATTTCACTTAATTCATCAGTTAATTAAAATATGTATCGCGATGTCAGGTGAAGTAGACTTAACAAGGATTAAGTTGGCAAAAAAAATTAATTTGAAATTTTCGAGTCTCTGAATCTGAACTTTGGCCTCTGTGCGACGCGCCGTGGTATTATCGATTCAAGGGGTGAGACTGAAAAAAAATCGCTGGTTTGATTTTAAGGACCACCCTAATGTATATACATAAATATGTATGAATGTATTTCGTATGCCCACGCCAATAGTGCGTATGTATTTTAATATTATAATAAAGCAGTGAGTAATGTAAATTTTTTACGCTTTCGCGAATTTCCCATTATTTTTATGCCCCTTACGTGCACGCCACGTCACTGATAGTCACTGTTCTTGCAGGGTACTCCGCTTTCAGGAAAAAATGTATGCAACTTTTACAGTGTTATAGTATTTCTCAGCGATATTATAACCGC
>NW_016187739.1:0-4297 GCF_001687245.7 Rhagoletis zephyria
GAACACGTTACCACTAAAAGCGATTACCGATTTTTTGCTGGGAAGTGTTCACATTCGAAAGGAAAAAATTTAATATTATTTTTGTGATATGGTCTAATGTGAATAAGTCATACATATGCATGTGTGTACGTATATGTGGCCATACGCGATACAATTGCTGTGTGTTTAACTATATTTGCGTCCAGCATTAATAATTTCGTTATTTAAAAGCGGTGTTGAACGCCGCACCGTTCTCGCATTAGAATTTCAATTAGGTTTTGTGCAGCACACAGTGTTTTCTTATGTTTAACTACATACATATATGTACATACATATGTACATACATGCATTGTGCCTTAAATTTATGCGAGTCTGGTGCAAGACAATTATTTTTCCGATACATTTTTATTTTCTTTATGGGAAGTGGAAGTGCTTTCAACTGAGTATTGTTTGCTGTTGTTGTTGTTGTTGTTGTGTACTTAAATATTCGTTATCTATATAATAATCAAAGCACATCCGCATTAGCGTTTTTCGTAAGTGTAAAGCTAAGTGATGGCCGATAAGCTACTCTCAAATACAGCTACTACTTATGGCGATTGGGGGCAAACCTAGCGGTCTGGTACATATAAGGTCTGGTATTTATGACTCCATGACTTAGGTGCATTAAAGATTTTTATAAATATATGTACATATTGAAATATATGTGTACGTATAATAAGTATGTATGCATATGATGAGACAGCACATAATGAAATACTGTTTCATCAAATCAAAAACAAAATATTTTGATTGGCCAGGCTTAATCCACCACTTTTGAAACCTACAAAACTTGACTTAGTTTTCATAAATTTATTAAAAGTACATACGTACATACATACGTTAGACTGGGTTACAAAAAAATTGATATCATTATATTGACGGCATGGTGCACCGATGTAAACTATTTTACGATACCCTTCCCCTGTATAGTATATATGAAGGCTTTAAGCTCAGCTCAAAACCTCCATTTTCCAAATTTTCAATGGAATAGGTAACCCAGATAAGAGCGTCTGTGTCTCTTCATGGTAACACATTTTAAAAAACTATGCTAGATGTAAGCCTAATTTTACATGGATGATTTTAGAGTGGGCAGTATCCAGTGATACACCAAATATTTATGACATCCTTTGCTCCTTGTCTTGTCAAGCACTAGAATGAAAGCTTAGTTCGATCGATTTAAAATGCTTTAAAAATGTAGCTTTTTAGCAAAGGCAGGCCATGCCATTATACATAAAATTTAATATGCATGTTGATTAGGGTGGTGCTTAAATGTAGAAAGCAAATTTTTACATCAGGTTTCCTAAGCCTCCACACCTACCTCGATGCTACTATAGTTAGTCGAAGATATCAGATACATATATGTATGTACATATGTTTGTAAATTATGGTCCCGATTCGTGACGGTTCAGGCATGTCGCACAGGGGGCAAAGACTGCAATCGGGACCAAAATTTATATGTAATATTTTCGACTTTAGTATTATCGATTTTCGGTATTAATTGAAAAAAGTATTTTTAATTTTTTGAGTCTCCATAGAGACATCTGGCCTTTACCCCCTTGCGACACACCTTAACAGACTCAAATCGGGACCGTACTCCGTAAAGTTTGACAACTATTCCGGTTGGAAAAAAATAAAAATCAAACATGGTATAGTTAAAAAAATATAAAAAATTGAAAATGAAAATTTTTAATGCAAATTTTTTTTTTTTTATTTTAACCTATCTCACAATCTCATGGAAAACCGAGGTAATTACGCACATTTTGATTTCTTAACTGATTTTCTCCTACAAATAGTTTATTAACTTCAAACAATATAAAAAAAATATTTCTCCGTGGGTTAAAAATTTCGGAATTTTCGAATATCATGACGAAATAAAAAAAAAATTGGTGTCTTCTATGGAATGTAAAAAAATATATTTCACAAAAAAAATATATATATTGAGGTGTAAATATTGTATGGAATGACCCATATGCACCTAACATCCAAAAATAACGTTTTAAAAGTATCGAGGGAAAACATTCCGCAAAACGATGTTCACACACCATAAATTACCAGACTTTGGGCAAAGTTAATTAATAACGCAATTTTTCCCATCAAAATCGCACATCCTTAAATACCGTGAACCGCTCTATACCGCCAAAATTGTTGTCAACTCAGTAAATTTTACCGAAATTAAACCGAAAACCGCCAGCAATGCATCATTTGGAGAAAGTGTTGGTAAGTAGAGCTAACGAAATCCCTAAAAGGATTAAAAGCGCGCATACAATTTTAGGAAAACCTGTACACCAGCAGACAGACAGACAGACACACAAATTGTAGCGCAAACAGAATATCGGCTGTATATATTTTACTTTATTATTCTTTGTTTGTGTACATGCATGTGACTGTGGCAGTTTTGTGTTATATTTGTAAAACACCGAAAATTTGTCGCTGACGGTGTTGCAAGTAAGCTCAAGCTCAGGCGGCACACTATGTAGCAAAGCAAAAAGCAATCGTAATAGTGCTAGTCAACAACAAATGCCGCCTAGTAAGCAGCTAGCAAGCCGTAGCGTTTGCAAACGCGATGACATCGCCAATTATACTATAGCGTGTATGTATGTATGTATGTTTATTTGTTTATGTTTACATATGTATCTAAGTCAGCCTAGTGCCTCATGAAGCCACATAAACCTAAATGGAAGACACTCAAGGGTATGGGGCGCAGGCAGGCTGCGGTATACGAAAAGGCACAGATATGTACACATGTGCGCACTCAAACACACACACACACACAGGCAGACAAAAACACACAAAGTGGCAGGATGACAGTGGCTGTGGCGCATATGCAACAGGAAAATCCCTTAATTGGAATAAATTAACTATTATGTGTGTTGTACGCAATGAAATTGCTGTTGTTGCTGTTTTTTTTTTGCTTTGTTGTTTTGTTATGCTGCATGCTACAAGCTTTTGTTGTCACTGTTGCTGGGCGCTTTATAGCTGCTAGCAAACATTCTTATAATTGTTGCTGTTTTGTTGATGGTATTCGTATTATGTGAATGGTTTGTACACATGCGCATGTTTACATATGTAGGTATGTGTATTAGGGTGCTCCTAAAAAAGAAACACGAGAAAATAAACTTTTTGAAATTTTCTGAAGAATATCAAAGAAAGGAGAATAATTAACTGTGCCGCCTGGGCTTTGAAGTTTTCCAATATATATAGTATGTACATATGTAGGTATGTAGATATGTACATGGAAAAATATATTTTTTTGTATAGCTGCTATAACATCGTTGAAAATAAATATGTTTAGTAGAAAAATTCTTTCTCGATCAAAAAATTTGTATTTTTGAATAGAAAAAGTTTCGAAAGTTTTTTCCAATATATTTCTTACATTATGCTCGTAAATCTAAAATTTTCCCTTTTTGTAAAAAAATAATCTTTGTACATACATATCTTCTAAACGTATAATTTTAATGAAAAATTAATCATTAACAAAATATAGCAAATTCGAACGCTTTTATTTTATGTACAACCTAGAAATGGACGCGGAATATTGGGATCCGCGGGACCCACGGTNACACAGAAACTCTTTTGTACGCAATTGTTGTTGTCAGCTGTGATCCGCACAAGCACAAAGCGTGTTTCCCGAGTACGGGGGACTCGGTACCCGTCCCCTTTCCTCGTCGCTCTCTCCCCTACAAGCTTCGAGTTTCCGCAACAAAAGTTTTCGTGTCTGAACATCGACTAATTAAATCCACGACTTCCGAAAAGAAAACAGAACAATCAGAAGATGCAGATCTTTCAGTTTGACGCAGATACGTCATTTTCACTGCAAGTTTTCTGTTGGTAATGAGTGAATATATTGCGAAATTGCTTTGCAAAAAAAAAAATGCTCCGACGAATTGAAACCCTCTCCTTTTTTTGAAGTCGGTCGAAAATATACCCTCTTAGCAGATTTCAGTCGGATCTCCTGAAAACTACCGGACCAGATTGCCTTCCAACAGACAGGCGGAGATTACTAAATCGGCTCAGCTAGACATTCTGATCATATAAGTATGCATTTGCATGGGTCTAGTTCTTCTTCTTCTGGTACTTACGAACATCGGACCAAACTTATAATACCATTTCATGTTCAAGAAATGTATAAAAATACACGGCCCCTTACTGTCGATATTCTGGCTGGAAAAAAAACAACTTCGGACCACCCTCATATTTATATTTATATGCACACACTTACATCTTGGTGTTCGTTTGTTGACACATGCAACTAAAATTGTTTACTGCTGCCTTTGTAACT
>NW_016187740.1:0-4296 GCF_001687245.7 Rhagoletis zephyria
TGTAAGTGTTAAGACGACCATGTTGCCTTGTCTATATTGAAACTCAACTCTAATGTTAAATTAGTCGCTTTCTCGCCAGCCAAAGTACATAAATAACCATCCCCATTGGTTGAATTGGGAAGGACAGATAAATTTGATAAAAATTTTGGTAAGTTTAGGTTATTGGCCAAAGCAATTTATCTACAGTTAAAGAGGAAAATAAAGTACACTGATAAAAGAGAACACATGATTTGGTTGAAGCTAAAATGAGAAAAAAATAAACCGTTTCCTCTATGTTTTAAACAAAAGCATATATTAATTTGCGTCTTAAAAAACATTTTGTTTACTTTGAACAGTTTATTTTTATTTTTGGAAATTTTTTCGTTTGAACACGATTTCGTTGTGCAATTCACAGGCGCCTTTTCGTAATTGAACATCTCAGCCAGAGGGGAGATCAGTATGTTTGCATGTATGTATTTAAAAAAAGAAAAATATATATTTATTGGTTCAAAAATAGTGTGTAGGCATTGTGGCCAACGGTAAGGTTCGTTTACCACCTCTGCATGGTTGTAAGCCATGACAAAATTACAGAATGCTGTTGCTTGAAAATTTTTTATTGGGCTGAACTGATTCTTGATGAAAACATTCTAGACAACACGCTCTGTGATCGATCAAACAAACTTATGTTTATGTTTATTTAAAAAATAGTTTTTCTGTTAAAAAATTTCGAATTGTTAACATGGAAAAACAAAGAATGACGCTGATAGAGAAAACAATATTACTTTTCTCTTAGTGTACATTATTTGTGTATAGTAATGAGTTTTCTGGGTGTAATAAAAAATGTGTCATTCCATTTAAATTTTTACTCATTACTTTTCGATAGAAATTTTCTTCTGTGAAACGACGGATACGGCGATAATTTAGCCGTTGTAGAAAAACTGTACGATTTTCCGTTGTCTAAATGATTCCGAATTCTGCTTTCGTTATCAAAATGTTAGCTCTGCATAAACATGTTTGTATGTATGTGTATGTATTTATAGTATTTGTATCATGTACCTAGTATATGTATGTATGTACGCACATTAAACTAATTTTAAGATTAGTTTTTAAAAAATCAAAGCTTACTTGGATGTAGTTATGTATGTATGTTTGTGAACATATGTATGTATTTGTATTAACTATACATGTTCCAAGCAAATATGTACAGACAAATGGCACATTTTTGCCTAAATGTCACCAGACAAAGGCACCCTGTATANACAATACTGTAATATGTTTAGGGTTTTTACTCTATAGCTAACAAATTAAGTATATATATATATATGCATATTCGATAGGTAAGAGATTTTTACCAAATTATAGGCCAAACTAAAATCTACTTGATACGTGGAACAGACTGCAACAAAAGGAATTAAAAAAGTTGTGTGTGGATCCCATGCGCTGCTGAAGTGAAACACCTACTAGTAGTACTAGTAAATCCGCGCGGCATTTAAACGGCAAAATTGAATTAACCATTTATAAGTTCGCAACCCCCTGCATAAACCTAAAAAAGTATTCCAATTCAATTAATTGGTGAACAAAGTTGAACTTGATTTTATTAAATAAGTTTAGAAATAAAGCCTCTCAAAACCCATTTATTTAGATGTGTACCCATGCTTTAATTATTCATTTAACTTACGAAATAATTTGAGTTTAACTTGCCTTGAAATGCCTTGAAAATATTCTTCGTTGGATACCCATAATTTATTTAAATTTTCAAACAGGTGGAAATCCTCTTCAAAATATTTTCAAACCAGAAACTTAAACCGCTTTCGTCTACGGATGTCTGCTATATATTGCAATTATATACATAGTTGAATTTGATTTATGATTTGCACTACTTTTTCCTGTTAATGGTAATTTGACTAACGCTTATAACGGGTATACATACGGTGACCAGATTTCCGAAATCCTGCCGAAAATCTGGAAATTTTTTAGAATAAAAATGCTTAATACAGTTTTATTTAAAACAAAACAAAGAGAAAGAAAAATTTAAAAATGTTTATTGTTTTTTTTATGAAAATATAACTTACTATCTAAAAAAACATGTAAATCAAAATTTAAAAATGTTTAGATAATTCATAAACATTCGACGAATTTGAATAAAAGTTCATCATAATTTGATACATTTTAATCAGATTTTCTAGAATTGTTTTGAGTATGCTATATTTTCAAGACCATTAAAATTTAATATAATAAAGTGCAAGTTGGAAGATGCTTGGACTTAACGTTGATTTTTCGCAATTTTTTGTTTGCGCATTTTCTGCCTTAAATACACAGTATGTTCAAAAAATTTTTTGTATGGAGAAAATGAGCAACACCTTCCACAAAATTTACCAAATATAAACCGTAAGTCCTAGCTACATAAAATTTGCACTTTGAATTCACAAAACTGCATACTTAGAATGTTTCTAAGAAATCTAATTTCAAAGCTCAAAATTTTGATGAAACTTTGTCGAATTTTACTAATTTTTGTACAAAGTTAAAAATTGTGACTTACATGGTCGTTGTTAGATAACGAGCCTCACTTTCACAAAAAGGAATAACCATTAAGCAATCGAAAGGGGAATATCCAAGGAAAGCTAAGATGTCTCTTCCCTATTTAAATTTTTGCCACTCTATCTACAGCTTATGTTTCTCGTATCCACGATTTTTTTTGAGGGTATTAGTATTATTTTTAATAATTTCATTAATTATATTTATATATTATTTATAAGGATGCGAGCTATGTTTATGGCTCACTTATATTTATTCTATGTCCTTTGTGCCGAAGTGCTGCCTCGTTTGTGCGAAAAATGGTTTTTGAGCCAGAGTACAGGGAGAATTTCAATAAATGAATAAACAAAACACTGAAAATCTGGACTTAATCGGTACAAATATGAAAACTCGGGGCACTTATACGTCCCGACTTAAAAAAAAAATATTCAGTGGGACAATTTTCTCCAAATCGGTACTGTCCCGCCGATATCGACACGAATGGTCACCGTAGGAATACATAACTTTATGGCGTTTTGCATGTACTGCGACCTTTCAGGCAAAGGTGTGCTGTTTCTATCCCCAGGACTGTATGTACATAAAAGTATGAGAGTCAGTCCTATTATGGTAAAATCCACTAAGTATCTACATTCATACATACATACATATGTATTTGTATAATGAGCTTGCTGATACCCCTGAAGATCGAGCAATCATTTCTCTCGCTACGCACAGATAAGCAGAAGATCTATTAGATTAATGAACTTCTACAAAGTGTGAATTACTTTTATAATTTTTTTTGCGTACACGCTTCCAACATTGATTATTAATTGATGTATTAATAAAACACTGCAATCAAAAAAGTTAACGCAGCTCTTGAACTACATCATTAGAATTACATTATAAAAAAAAAAAAAATAAATCATACGTCGCAAATACATAAATTCATGCCACCGGTGTTAAAATTATAAGCGCACCCCACATTGACAATCTTTAACAATTTATTCTTTGTCATTTAATTTCAATTATTTTTTATAAAAACATAGTTTATTCCTTAATAAAACCGTGCAATATTAAACAAAAAAACATTCGATTTACATTACACTTAGATTTCTTACAAAGAATTTGTGTATGCAGATTTTTAGTTTTTTCAGTTTTACAATTACAATTACAAAGCGCAATTAAGTCGAGCATACTTTGGACAGAAGAATATGCATAACACTGTCTCAAAGAAAAAATTGCAAAAACGTCATAGCTACCTCAAACTTGAACTTTATTACACTAAAATGAAATCGGCTACAAAATTATTTCTACGATACCTTATTAAAAAGCTCGACGTTTTTACGACAGATTGTGGAATTCTTGTTAAAAATTGCATAGTCTGATACTTGGCCTTTTACGAGTTTTGGTTAACCCTTTCGATCCCTACGTGACACATACGACCCGGCAGAAGTTTGCTCATAACTAAAATATAAACTACGTCTTGGAATTGGCTTAAATACATACATATATTCCGTCTGGAATTTCGAGGTTCAGATAACGGTTCGAAATGGTAACACTCAAGCCGTTTAGTTCTCTTTTGAAAATGACACTACTTTTCTTCATGGGACCTATGTGTCCCTTACGTATTTTTTTGTTGGGATGACATATTCATATGCTTAATGTTTGTGAATATTTTCTCATTTTCTCTGGCATTTACACAATTTTAATAAAAAATCTGTTTTCGTAGATGCACTTTGTACTACATACATATGTATGTATGTTTGTCAAAGAAACCAAAAAAGGGCGAAATATTAGCAACGA
>NW_016187741.1:0-4296 GCF_001687245.7 Rhagoletis zephyria
AATCATATTTTACCGAAACATATTTTGTGCGTGTATACTGATACACATATGTACATATTTTTTAACGTCATCAAATGTGGCACTCGCAAATGTCAATAATGTGAAAAAGCATTGACAAGTATGGCGCATGTGTACAATTGTACCTATATACTATATACATATGTCTGTATGTATGTACATGTATACAAATGCGTAGAGATATGTATGTATGTACATAGGTATTTATGTAGTTGGAAATGTGATGAAAAATCAGTTACAGAGGCTCTAGAGTAAGTAAGTAAGAAAGGAGCATAAAAAGATTGCAATAAATTGGATTTGCAACATAAGAAGGCATAAAATAAAATAAAACGATTTGAAGCAGTTGGCTTCAGTCAAGTACTTACATATGTATGTAGGCATATTGGTACAAATTTATTAAGTACTTTTTTACATTAAACCGCATCACTTCGTATGGAGCAAAGAAAAATACAAAATCTTTGAGTTGATTTTAAACACCTACCCTGGAAACCATACTTTCAGAGTAATGTGAAAAGTAGAGAAGCATTCGTAAAAAAATCCTCATTTCCCTCTCATATTTTTGGAGAGTGTTTTTAAATAAAATGTACTTAACACACTTCAATTATTTTACGAATTCTCGGAAGAATACCGTTAAAGTAATAATAACAACGCTGCGATGGGAAGAAATCTCTTACAAGTTTATTTAGGAAAATATCCAGAAATTTCTTAAAAAGTCCGTGCCAGCACCTCTTTACGATTTTTTTTTTTTGAAAGCTCGTAAAGAAATCGTTACAGAATTTCCCAAGTATTTCAGAATTCGGACTATTGAATATATCCTCAGAGGTAGGAGTTTCGCCGTACTTTTCATAACCCACAAGAAAAGAGAACTTGCCATTTTTCGCAAATTACCGCGGAATAAACTTTTTTCACGGCACCATATACAGGACAAGTACGGCGCTGATAGCATAGAAAAGAGGTCGGTTCTCGCAGTTTCGGACACATATATCGTTTTGGCTCCTCATAGAAAAAAGTTGTGGTTGCTCTCTAAAAATACTGGAACCTGGAGCTAGCAACTGTGCTGATAGTACTAAGCAACGATGAGCCATCAGAGCGATCACCAAGATACAAAGGCAAATGCATATCTGTAGCCAGGCGCAGAGGGTCTTTATCAGGATGACTGGTACCATCAACGAGACAGAAGGGTATCTCAGTTGTTGGAAGATTGATATTCCAGCGAAACGGTACCCTAAAGTTATAATATCGACGGACACCACGTATCCAAAATTTAGCTCTAAAAAAAGTTTAGAAATTGAAATTAGTAATCAGAGGACGGGTTTATTGGATACAAAAACAATGTTGTTTTTTTGGCACAGAAAAAATTAATTTTCACTACCCCGATTCGACTGTTTCCTAATAAGTAAATATAATGGTGAATAATTATAAGGGAAGCTCATATTCGGAAAGTTCTGTTTAAAATCCATTTAAAGAGCTCAAATAAAATTAGGTCCTTTGCTATTTTATGAAGTTTTCAACCTCCCCTTAGCTTTCTTGGTACACTGATGGATAGGGTTGCCTTGAATGCTTTTTTGGATGTTGCTCGGACCTTTTATCGACCTGCCTAGTGGCTATGCGCACATCTAACCACTCGACCATGGCGGTTGATTTTCTGTACTAGTGGGGAAATTCTCGAAATTTTTTAAGCGGCAGTTTATGTAAAAGTCATAATCCTTACCGCCAGTAAGGCGGGATTCAAGTCTTTCTTGCGTTTTGAGGTTAAATCATCTTTAGTCCTTGACTGCATTTTGAAAATTAAAGCCTCTGCTAAACACAATGAACTTAAGCTACATAATCTAACATTTGTTAATTGCTTTACAATTGTGTATCAGTCGTCCATTAAAAATGGAGAAAAATAGATCATTCCGATTGAATTGTTTCTGCCGGCTGCTACGAAGAAAGTGTTTTAGATTCCTCGAATTTCAATAGCCTACAACAGCGCTTAATCAAAATCGACTTACACACGAAATATTCCTTTCGTTTTTGTGCTACAATCTAATATGAATACATACACATATTCGGTGTGATTGTTAGTAAAGTACTACATTGTGTATACGTAACCATCCGAAGCTAATGCGAAAAGGACACAACAACTGCGTACGCTTATTGCAAGCAAATGCTTATAATGCTATGGTTGGTAAATATGTACATTCACAAGCAAACAATGCATACATATGTACGTAGTCATCGATTCGGCGAATACAGCAATTATAGTTTTGCTTTCACTTCGAGTCAGCCTAAGTAGAGGAGAAGTATTGCGGAGAATCCTGCTTGATTGCAAGTCAAGTGATGATTGACGTAGCTGATCGACTGAGATTAGCATGGGCGAGCGTATACTGGCACACGGATATGTGGACTTGTAAGTGTTAGCATTAAATTGAAAAAGCAAAAGTCAAGGTAGCTACAAAAAGCAAGCGTATGTATGTATGTAGAGTACTTGTTGGGGAAAGAAAAAATTAAAAGAAAATAAAAATAAGAACCTATTAAAATTAAATAAGTAAAAACCACATACATATTTCTTTACGCAGTACTTAACCTAACTACACACACATACATAAATGCATGCAGGATATGTAGTAAAAAAATGAAAGAAATTAAATATCGAGTGAGCATGCCGAAAACGATCCCAATACCAATTTGTTACGATTCGAAATGGCCGGCAGCTTAGAGTGCGCTGCGTTCACTTGGTTTCGGTCGATTGTTCGCCGCTAAAAATGGCCGCCATTCGAATGTGCAAAATGTCAAGCGCTTAATGTGTGCACGAGTGTGAGTGTGAGTGTAGTTGCAGAAGTATTTGTCAATACATGAATGTAAGCAGAAAATCCCTTTTGGGACTTAACCATAAATTGTGGCTTAGATTGAAATGGAAATTTCGAATATAAAAAAAAATTGTGTCAACGAAAAATCACAGGCAATATACGCATATCCTCTGCAGATATTCTAAACGTATGAGTGACATGTGTATTAGGGTGGAGCGGTAGTAAAAAATTCTGTGTTTCGAAGTTCTAATAGTCGTGGCATCGTTGCTGAGGATGTGAATACAGTAGTCCTAAAACTGTTTTCTGCCTCCTTCCATTGATTGATATTTTGAGATTTTTGTAATTTCTAAACAAATAACGTAATTTATTTTTTTAGAAAAATTCTAGGTATGCAGTTTGGCAGGTCCTTAAATTTAAAGCGCAAGTTTGAAGCTGCTTAGATTTACCTTTGATGTTTAAATTTTTTTTTTTGCTGAAAGTATTGCTCATTTTCTCGATATAAAAAATTGCCAAACCTGCTTTTTATGGAATAAAATGCGTGACACCTTGACAAAAAAAAAAGAATATCGGCGATACTTCGTAGAGACTTAAAACTTGCACTTTATTAAACTAAATGCCATGGCGTACAAAACTGCATACCTAGAATTTTTCTAGAAATTATTTTGTTAAATCATGTTATTTGTTTATAATTTACAAAAATTTAAAAAATTAAATCGAAAACAGGAGGTAGAAAGCATTAATTAATTTAAAACATTTAGTGGTATTCTACTGACGTTCAAACACTTTTTTTTTCCGCTCCACCCTAATGTGTATACATTTACTAGGGTATCTACTTATGTATGTAGAAAAACATGTTCCCTTGTATGCCCTTAGATACCATTTGAGTGTAGCAGCAGAGCAAAAAAAAAAAGTACGCACATTATTGACGAACCGAAAGTCGGTGTCACGGCCACATAGGCAGCATGTCAGAGCACGCATACATATATACTAGGCCATTCAATCCCGAAGCATTTGAACGATCCCGTGATTTTTCGGGATTTCAACTGCATCACAACATTTGCATTTAACAGTAGGTTTGCCTTATTTAAACCACACAGATTCATTGTCACCGTTTCTGGTCTTACAGGGAGCATAATGCACCTTAGTAAAATAGTCCTTAATTCAATGTCTAAATATTTTTATAGTATTCTTAAATATCTATATTAATTGGAAAAATCCCTTTCGAAATTCATTTTACACCAAATGTTTGCACAAAATGTTTAAACAAATACATTTACTCAGGCAGGTTCTGAAATTCACGTCGGAGTGCGAATGGCTCAAGTTCACTTTGAATCAATATTTTGGTGTTCTATATATCTCATTTTTTGTCTTGTTTTCAACATCTCTTCTATTCCGTAAATAACACAGTACAAACCTCGGGATCGATCCCGGAGCTTAAATCCTGGGATATCGGGACATGAAAAAGTGTCCGGGATCCCGCAATCCC
>NW_016187743.1:0-4295 GCF_001687245.7 Rhagoletis zephyria
AATAGGATAGCATCTAAATTTTCACCTCATTAGGTAACTGAGGATCTCGTAAGGTGTTTTAAGTACATACCTTGTCGCCTCCTTAAGCGAAAACATTTCCGATTGAAAAACCGTTGCAAGATTTGGCAGGCATAAGGATAGCTTCAGAGTGAATTGCTGAATCAAAAACCCCTTCACTCATCTCCAACTCTGTCTTTGTTCCGTCAGATAACTTCCCCGAATCCAGTCACTGCGGGTTGCGAATTTCGTGTAGTTTTTGTGGTTGGTCCAGGCTTTTGGTATGGTTTAGACGGTAGACAACGACCCATTAGAATTACCACTACCTCCACCATGCTCTGCTTGGAAAGAAAATGTTTTCAGGAGCCTAAATATGAAGTTGAAGGAGAGTCCCTCACACAAGACATTTCCATCTGTCCTCCCATCCAAGCGCTATCACTCCTTTAATAACTTTTAGGGTTCCAGGTACCACACCTCGACTAGTCCTTGTATTGGGCCGTAAGTGGTGAAGGATTCACTCAGACACAGCATCGGTGTGCTGAGATCTGTTCGGACCGGAGTAAACTCGAAACTTCATAAATTTTCGAATTGCATATAGTTGGATGTGCACTTTTAGCCTAGGCATCTAAATTTGAGGTTGATAGAGAGTTCATCGCGCAAAGTACCTGTACTTACCTGCGAACCATCCATGAATAATTTTCATGGTTCCAAATACTACGTATACCCCGCCCATTCCTCTCTAGATGATGGTGAAGGCTTCACTCGAACCCATCATCGGTGTGCAGTGATGGCGGGTTCTTTATGAAAAAAGTTTACCTATTCAAGTGAAACGATGTGTATGCGTACTTTGATAGATATTAACAAGAGTTGGCATTGGAACACCTTATTTAAGCTTACATGCCCTTTCCATGCGTAAGAATTTCCCGAATAAAGACGAAAATAGAGCGGGTTAAAACAAACGCAAGAAAAGAAGAGAGCGTTCTACGGCAGTGAAATGCGGTGATATTTGCTGGCCTAAAATCAAATGCGAAGGGATGAAGTGGTTTTTGGAGAAGAACGTACGAAAGAAAAATGTAGAGACAATAAAAAGAAATGAAATCACAAATGGAGCTGACAGCAACCCAAACCAAAGCTATGAAACGGTTAAGGAAAAAAAGAGTATCAAACTCGGGGGAAAAAAAAAATTTAGGTGAGCCGCTACCTAAAACGTAGCAATCCAACGAACAGGAAACAAGTGCGGCGAACGAAATTAAAGTACAGTTAGAAAGCAAACAAAAGTAGAAATGAAATAAAAGAAAAAAACAAACATCTAAGCTGTCGAGAGGTTAGCCAAAAATGGCAGCGTTGGCAAATGGCTTGTAAAAACCGCCAAATCGCTGTAGATTAACCCGAACAAAAAGGAGGTATAGGATCCAAATGTTGAAATGGGAAAGGCACAAAATGGAGTAAGAGCATAGAATGGCAAGGCGACAAAAGGAAAAATATGCACGACCAAGCGCAGTCAGGCTAACCAAGAGGATGTTGAGTGCTTGAGAAAATATTCTATGAATGTACATAGGTATGCGAGTAGTATGTGCGGTAGGTAAGCGCTTAGCTAAGCGTTGAAGGAAATTGCCAAGGCATCATTGGCGGCGAACGTCACAGCTACATACATACATACATACACAGCTAAGGAAAAGTTAAATGTGCGCGTGAACAAACTCGTTAAGTCTTTAGCATGAATAATGATAAGAGTTTTATTATATTTGTACAAGTTGCCTTTGCTGTGATGTATACACAAAGCGACGCGCTTTTCCACCCGCGTAAATCCGGTCTTTACATTTCACCTACTAAGCAAGTACGCCTTAATTTTCCGCGCCGACAGTCGTTCACGTGAATTGCTGCGCTGGATTTTCAGATGATTCCTACCCTGCAGGGAAAAATTACACAGGCGAACCAAAATGGCGGAAAAAATTATTGCGGCAAATATTAAAGCTGTTTTTGATAGACGTTTTTGTGCTGATTACGAATCCGTAGGTATAAAGTATCCATTAGCTCAAGATTTTGAGAAAAACTAGGTCAAAGTTAAAAAAAACGCGTATTTTGCAATATCTAAGAAGCTGATAGAAGGTGTTAGAACCTTCCACTTTGGCTTAAATTAAACCTAAAACTCTCGAATACTATCCCTGGAAATACCATCCCTGTACCTTGACCTAATGGTCACTTATAGTCATTTATTGAACCGCGAAACCCGATTTTGATGAAGTATGGAACAAATACGGATTTGCCAAATATCTCGACTCCTGCGCTACCTATCGGACAAAATATTTGTAGAGTTATTGATTCTTCTGTTGGTAATATGCATATAAAATATTAATCATATCGCACTATAAACACGGGATTTTCATACATCCCGACACCTGCGCCATCTAGCGGATTAATTCATCACTCAGAGTGCATTGTCATCAGGTGCTAAGTTTGATGTTTCAAGTCTCTAGAACATCGGGAAGTTGGTTGAAAATTTACTGCAAGATTTGATTACACGCAGATGAAACATAGTAAAAGCGTGTAAATGTTTTAAGAAATGTAAAAAAATTTAAAAAATATTATTTTTCTTATGGATATTCAGAAGTAGTTAGTTCCAAATTAGTTGTCACCAAAAATGACTTTTTGCGACCATCGCCATACAAATATAGTTAGTTTTCCTAAAAGAAAAAATACAGATAATAGTTGCCTTTATTTCCTTCCTCATTAACTTCAAGTTAACTTATAGTTAAATACATTTCCTGCAGGGCTGGGTATATATTGTTGTGTGTGTGCATTTAGGCGCTTTGCTTTTATATGAGTAGTATCTTTTTAATGTTGGCACATAACTGCTTTCTTCCTTCTCAAAGATTTTATGCCCAATTGCTGCTTTTACAGTTTCAACTACAGAAAATGGGCCAAAATTAATTATTTATTGCTACGCCAATGACTGAAGTGGGCACTTTAATATTTTCTTTCTTCTACGACCACTCACTCGTTCGTTTGCTTAGCATCTTCGCAAAACGTCGGTAAGTGGTGTTTCTGGAATTTGATTATTGACTCATAAACTTAATGGATTTGGATTTAGTATAAAGAGTGTATAATAAGGGTCTTAAGGCGCTGATAATAATTGGGATATACTTATATACATATGTATGTTATTATTAGTACGTGGTTCAGGCCAAATCTGCAATTCTTTAAGGTAAGTGCCACTAGATTTGCTCAGTAATTAAGTGCGCGTTAAGTGTGAGTGGGTTACGTGGTACCAACATCCTATATGACAAATACTCGGTCGGACCGAGAGCATATCTGGGAGATTATAAAAGGCTTGTAGCGATTCTTATTGGGTATTGACTAGTTGGCACCCACGCGAGTAGGCTGGGCATCGGCTACAATGACTTCTGTGGAAGCGGCAGAGACGAAAACGAGCAGGAAACAGTGGAGCCCTTTACTCAATTACATCAACCGCGCCGAGTGGTTCTAACATATGATGACATCAAAATGGCACTTATGTAGCTGCTACATGGGCGTAAAAGTTTTTCCGCCACCATTGTAACCTATCCTAACCTTGCCCTAAGTGCACTATAATTTTTTTGTTTTTGATTGTTAATTTTCAGGATATGTGCATACATATATAGAAGACCATGTCTTTTTTACTCGCCACCATATCGCAACTGAGCGAATAATAAGCAATTACACAATCGAATTTGCAATTCGCCAATCAAAGTAAACCACAATTTGTCACTTCGTTGGATGCGCTTTTTATTCGGTAACTAAGCAAAAGTGGAAAAATTAAAACCGCCAATACAATTGAAAGCTTTGAAATTTATAAAAATGTATGTAGGCGTTGTCAAAAAATTACTGGATAAAATTACGTTTANGAACCAAACAACACCTATATCAAAATAAAAAGCCAAAGCGAGGGAAATTCAAATGAGAAAAAAAAATTTAAATTGCCAACAATTGATTGAATTTGCAGTGCTGGCCACTGTGGCCACAGCTGATATTCATTCGCTGTCAATGGACTTGCATACGCTTTATGAATTTAATCCTTTCTACAGTTGGATTGGTCATAGCACAAATACATACAGTTTTTTATATTTTTTTATACTTTTGTCTTCAGAAATTTAAATGAACAAACATTTGGCAGAGTCAAAAGAATAGCAACTTCCATAAATTAGCCCTGTCCGCTTTGGACATTTGTCAAATTCTGGAGGCACTTCATTTTTGGTCTTATATTCGGGAACTGTACACCATTTTTCTAGAACAGGTAATTTTTCCCTGAGATATTTGCA
>NW_016187744.1:0-142 GCF_001687245.7 Rhagoletis zephyria
TCAGTAAATATTAAAGCTAATTTATTCAAAATTGATGGTTGCTACAATGGTTGCCCACTTCTGATCACATATATGTATCTCGCTAACCGTTCTAGCAATTTGTACCAAGCTCGGTATGGTTATTGTGCTTGCCACATAAAAG
>NW_016187744.1:191-4295 GCF_001687245.7 Rhagoletis zephyria
AATGCTTGAAACTGCAATATTTCGAAATTTAAGGACGCTAATTTACTTAAAATTTATACACCCCGGCTTATCGTGTAGCGGTAGTTTTCGGAAAGGTGGAAAACATATATTTAATAATTGCGCCGGGTATTTAATGTTCGGCTCCGCCCGAACTTAGACTTTCTTACTTGTTCATTATACTTATTTTCTTTTGGTATTGTTTTGCAGCTTAGCACGCTTTTGTTTGTGTGCGTGTGATTTTATTTTTCTATTTTTTTTGAATTTTAGCTATCTATTGGCAATGCTGCACTTTTGTGTGTTGCAATCGATGTTGCAACCAGCTTTGAATTACATTGCGCCTTTGCTGCGTGCATCTGTGTGTGTGTGTGTGTGTCTGAGAGTGGTTGTGTGCGATTCTCATCTCATATTTTACGTTTTTTAATATTGATGTGAAGAATTTTGAAGTTTGTTGCAGCCAATATATATTTGTTAGTTTTTATTTTTCATTATTTTCATTTTGTTGGTGCTCGCGGTAGAAAATATGGAGAAAGGGAATTAAGAAAGAAAATAATGCAGGTTTAGAAGGCAAATTTATTTAATGAACTCTTAAGCGTTTCGCAAATCGTGCTCTCATTACACTTTTTCGCGTGGTCGCATTTCGAACAATACAAATGAATGAGCCGAAGTTCTTTACAATTGGGTAGACTATTTTAAGGTACGCTTTCTCAAGGAAGAACTTCTTACAAAAACTTTAACTTTAGATAGAGCAAGTGTTTTTTCAAAAGTGTTATTTCAAAGGTTGTTTTTTCAACCACTGCTCTTTTTTACATTTTACTTCCGCACGCCATTTTAAACACTTCTTTATTGACCATTCCACCCACCTTGCATTACTGCTGCAAACCGCTGTTGCCTCTATGTGTTGCATGTGTCATTAAAAGTAAATTACTGGTAGTACTTACATACATTACATATTGCAGTTTTATATCTCATCCTGGCTGAGTCAACGTGGCGTATGAGCATCTTTGAAAGTGAACAGTATAAAATCGGTCTCCATACTAAACTTTGTAGCTAAGACAATGAAAAAATAATAATTAATTCACCTTAATACATATAAAAATTATTGCTTTAATGTACTTGGAAATTAACTTTGCAAATATTTCAGTTGATGAACACGGATATGCTTAAAAGAATAATGATTTTCTCTAAATGAATTCTAAGCCAAAAAGTGCAAAACTAAATTAGTCGAAGAAAAATTTCTGACGCAACAATTTTCAGTAGATTTCCTTATATAATGTCATAGGCCTTCTAGGCATGCCCCCATCTAGTGTTAAAACTCAGCCAATATTTCAAAATAATCGATCTAATGTTTCTATATTCTAGATTCTGTATAGTAAATTCTTTATTCTTTTTTTATTCCTTATTCTTTATTTTATGTCCTATGTTCTGTGTATTATCTGCACTCAACATTCTATATTCTATATTCTTTATTCTTTATTCCTATTCTATATTCTATATTCTATATTCTATATTCTATATTCTATATTCTATATTCTATATTCTATATTCTATATTCTATATTCTATATTCTATATTCTATATTCTATATTCTATATTCTATATTCTATATACTATATACTATATTCTATATTCTATATTCTATATTCTATATTCTATATTCTATATACTATATTCTATATTCTATATTCTATATTCTATATTCTATATTCTATATCAGAGATGGGCAAAGAGGCTCCCAGCCGTTTGCACCTAGGAGCCGCCTTGGCACATTTAGAATGTAGAAGAGGGGTAACATCAAGAACCAGCATAAAAGGGGGAAGAAGAGCATATTCAAATTTCTTGTACTCCGACTCTCATTACTAATATATACATATGATGCTTTTAATGTACTTTGTATACCCCTTTTACCTCGAGAACTGATTTAGCTCTTGCGTAGCACTTGCTGGCTCTTTGACGGCTTTAAGAGCCCAAAAATTTGCGCATCCCTGTTCTATATGATTTGCAGGGAAAATCTTCTTTTTTATGAACTGAACTACTTATGAACTTTAGTTGACCTTTTTGCGAACTGAATATTATTGTAGGTCTTGAAAAACCTTTTGTTTTTCCATTTTTTTAAGTTTTTTACTAAAATCTATGATGTGGAATTAAAATTCAGGCAAGTAAAATTCTGGATTCAAAATTATTTTGGGCCAAAATTCTGCACTTTTTACAAGATTTGTTTAACTTCACTTGTATGTATGTATGTGCTGGAATTTCGCAATCAATGGGGCAGTTTAGGAATTTGCAAATGCAAATCCAAGACTATTTCCACAAGATCCTGAACAGCCCTAATACTTCATCAACTTCCAGGTGAGCTAGAGACCTAGCCCGTATCCCGATGGCAGTGCAGCGAGATGTAATGTCCGGTAGATGGCGCTGGAGGGAGATATTTGGGAAACCAATATTTATGATTCGATTTGGTTCACACTTAGAAATACATAAAACTTATTTTATACCAAAATTAAAGCAGTCTTATTCTGTTCGTAAATAAAAAATAATGGGAAAAAGAAGTCAATATGCAATTATATTTTTAGCAAATTTTAAATAAACATGACTCGAGTCTAGTCTTTTTTCATTATTCTTTTAACTTTCCTATTCGCTTTTACAACTTTTATATTTTGGGATATTTTTTGGCTGTTTGGAATTGTCGTGAGTTGAGCTTGTGCATAAGCCAACTCGTCTTCCAAACCATTGATAGTATGTTTATACAACCCTGAATTTAATTTCTCAACGATGCTAAGCCTCAACGTAGTTTTGTATTCTAGGCAAAGAATAAGAATTAGTGAAAGCTATTCAAGACCTCTAATAATATACAACTGATTGATAGACTAATGCATATATGAAGGCTTATCAATAGCGAAAGATCGCATTTGGATGAAAGTTAATGAAAGAAGAACACTTAGAGCAAATGATTTCATGAAATTTGAGAAGAATTTAAAATGCATGAGAGTGCAAGTGCAAAGAAACGAACAAACGAGATAAGTGAAGGTTTTTTTAAAAACCTCTAATAATATTTAACATCCGAAAGTCTGGGCTCATGAATGAGTGAAAGCTCAAGTTCAGATAAAAGCTATAGTAGTTAAAAAAACCTCACAAAGAAACGCGTGAAAGCTCAAGCGCTAAAATACCAGTACAGTGATAGCTCAACTACCACCACAAAACCACCAACGAAAGCCCATAAAAACACTTTAGTTAAAAGCTCGCCATCAATTTTGAAAGCTTATACAAACATCTGTGTAATTTAAATTACCAAAATAAACAACATTTATTCAATAAAACGCAAATCCCTCTCCTTTCACTATGCTCAACACCCGCATGCAATTAGCATCACTACGAATTCCAAACCAATGCCGGCAAGCTCTACTCGATGTCCTTTAAGACTATAATGGCTTTGCAGCCAAAGCGCTGCAATCAAACTAAACTATGCAAGTACTGTGGCATGCTACGGGCGCAGCTGTTGTGCTGCAAGCAATTGCTAACTACTTATTATAGCCGTGCCGCCAAAGTGCCCTTCAAGTAGCGAGCGTGCAGGCACACACTGTCTTCGGCATAAAGCAAACCTAATTATTTTCAGTCTCGCCTTTCTTGTGACCGTCCGCCTGTCAGGATGTTGCTCGGCAGCTGTCCGTTGTCATGGTCTTACGACAACTCAACGCGCACCGCACCGCACCGCACCGCACCGCACCACACGCGACGAATGCTCGCGGATAGACGATGGTCTTAAGCAAGCTTGAAATTAAATTTGTGTTATTGCTATTGCCGTGTCCTTATTGCAGCTGTTTTGCTTTTGCCGTTGTTGTCTTGTCTATTTGCATTGGCGTTGCCAATGATTTTATGTATCTACTGGTTGCTGCCTGCTGTTGAACGTTGTTGTTATTGTGGCATTTACATGCGCTTTCGTTTATTATAAATTGCCACAGCAGAAGCAAGTGTGCAGAATGAAATAAAAGGTAAAAGGACAATAAAAGTACAAACGGTAATAGGAGCAGTTGTTGCGGCAATCGTCCATAGCCATCGTGTACTTTTGTGTATCGCCCAGCAAAGTGCATTTATTAGTGTGACATGAAT
>NW_016187745.1:0-4295 GCF_001687245.7 Rhagoletis zephyria
GAAACTAATTTTTTTTTGTGGAACGAATTTCAAATTTTAAAGGCGATATGAGTTTCCATAGTTAACTATGTGACTCTGACAGGGGCGCACCCAGGAATATATTTTAGGGGGGTTTTATATTTCTGAAGATATATCACCGGAAAATACTGAAAATTTGCTTCAGATAATACCCTCTTTAAAATACATTTATGCAAGTTTTATATACAGTATGTAATAAATAAATAAACGTTTTAAAATTCATAAATTGCACTTTATTTACAGATAAACAGAACTCAAACGCTTTTAACCGACTTCAAAAAAAAGGGAGGTTATCATCTCGCCGGAATACATAACTTTGGACCACGAGAACCGTTTTCAATAATCCTTTTTTTGTTAGAAAGATAGGACCTCAAGGTTCGTCCCGTAATTTGTTTTAGAGATCCGATGATTGGATCATGAAGAAATTAACGGTACCCCTAAATTTGAATATGAGAATTGAAGTCGGTTGTGTTCTTTCCTTAAAAACTACTTGTTTAATAAAAAGTTCTATAAACTCAAGAGTACCTAGCAAAAAATTTCAAAAAAGAGTCAGTAAAAATAAATTTATTGATTCCATGAATTTTTGCACTTCTATGTTCATTTTTTCGATTTCTGGTTTTCGATAGAGATGGTGATTTTTCACGATTGCTAAATTTTTTTAATATTTCAAATACCGAAAAAATTAACTGAACTATCAAGAAAAACAAAAAATTCATATAAAACGACGGACGAGAAATAGAAAAGAAATTTTATTAAATCAGTTTGCAGCTCTAAAGAAAAAAAATGCTCGTATATTTATTCCCTCATGAAAATTTACAGCAAAAACAAAGCGCTTTTTCAAGCAACAGAAATTATAATAAATATTTCTTATAATTTCCTTGAGAGCTGGATTCTTAGCTTTAAGATACAGATTGTATTTGAAGTTATTAGCTTTAGGGGGGGTTTGAACCCCAAAACCCACCCCTTGTGTGCGCTAATGGACTCTGAATATAAATTGAAAGTTAAACTCTTGTTGGTGGTTAAGTTAACAGTCGTTTAACTAAGCACTGTGAATCCGGCCCTAAGAAACTATTTCTATTCATAAAAAACTCCATCTTTGGAGGTTGTTATGTCTGCCGGTTGTCGGGGTAAGGAGCTGTGGCAAACAGGCATGCTAGCAAGCCCAGGCCAAGATCGTCGGTGGGGGGGGTTATCTCCACAGCCCTTACCTACAGCACACATAAGCAAGTTTACTCATGCCTGTGTTCGGGACATAAGTAGGATAGGTTTGAATGTAGAGATCGAGAAGAAAAGAAAGAAAGTTTGAAAGAACAGCAGAAGAACCGTCCTGTCGGGTGGAGCCTACCCACCCTTCTCTGCGTGTGTGTAACGCTGAGCCATGGACGTTGTGTTACGCCCCCTGATCCCGACTTAAGTACGTCTAGTCTACTGTCCCGTCCTGTACAAGTTAGTGTGTCATTGTGTCACCCTGCATCCGCCTTCCTCCTGCTGCCCTAGTGCAACACCCACACCAATCTAAGAAAAGCACTAGTCCCTCATGTTGACATAGAGAAACGATCAGACCTTCAACTCATAATTAATGTTATAGTTACATTAATATGTATTGTTTTTTTTTCTTTAGCCAAGTTCAAATTACAGCTGTCGTTTACATACATACATATACTTAATTTTTATTATAGGTACATTTAATTTAATTCAGGAAATCATAAAAAAACCTAATCTACATAATTCGAATTCTCTTAATACTCTAGAAGGAATAGCTAGTAAAATTTCCCTTAACGCCCCAAAAAAATGAGAAAAAAATGTAAACAACTAAAAAAAGCAGGATAATTATGCTTATAAAATCCCTCAGTAGTTCCTAACTTTATCGCCGCCACTGTCGTGGTTCACCTCAAATGAAGCTCATAAGGTTACTAATATGCATACATAGGTATAACCTTTCCAGTAGCTGACATGAACAATTGAAAGTAAATCCTCTCTCATTACTACATTACCTACTATCCAGCTTGGACTACCACACTCCGCGGCTACGCTATTTTAACAAAAATACAAAGAAAAAACTTAATATTATCGACTTACTCCACACACAATTTGAGATCGAATCTGCGGGACTGCCGCGGAAAATTATCAAAATAATTATTTCAACAAATGATAAAATTGTATGGTGAGCAAAGAAATGAAAAACTTAAAGAAACTAACCTCAAACTATTACTTAAACCTAAGGAAGTAGCAAAAACCAAAAAAAAAAAAGGTGAAAACTCAGCTAGCTAGCGTATGTACAAATTTCCCCGTGATGCTAAGTAATTCATGCGACTTAAATTTATGTGTTTATATACATTTATGTATTCCTATGTATGACTATGCACGGAAGGCAAAAAAATTTATGAAAATCATCCGCGCCAAATAATGAATTTTTCTAAATTAAAGTAAAGTTGAAGCTCGAAAGGTCAAAACAAGGTTAATTCCAACCAAATAAAACAAAATCATAAAAACAGAGGGCCAAGAAAAACTAAAGAAGAGCAGGCGATCATCCGCGAGAGCGTGGTGAGATTTTCGGTAGGGGCGTTTTGGAACTCCTTATCCACTTCCAGCGTGGTGTCCGGCGCTCTGGTTGTGGGTCGTTATGCATGTACATACATATGTTCCCCGTTTCCCCTTTACAGCTTTCCAGTGTTTCTCATCGGCTCTATGTAGAATTGTGTATGCGTTCCTTCACGTATTTTACACTGCACTTGCCTTTATGTGTCAAATGGGCATAATGCACGCCGGTCGTTAACCTCTCTATTACATATGTATCTCGGCTTCTTGCATCGAGCAATGCATAGCTGTCCGGTCTCCAACTAAAAGGACCTAAATCCCGAACCGCCGTTTTTGAGTCCCTGATACCGCTCCTTTTCTGGTGAGGACCTGCAAATTTAAGAACGGTTTTTTTTCACAACACATTGAAATTCGAGGGCCCAAGCTTGCGATGCTCAAATTTCGTGGAATTGTGTGTGCAGAAAACCACCATTGTTTTGCCAAGTTTTATTAGTTGATGAACATTTTGATGTTTAATCAAGAAATTGAATATTATCTATCAACATTGAAGAAATATTAAATTAAATGGTTGTGATCATATGTTTAAATTAATATTTACTTGTGAATAATACATAGATATAAATGTGCATATGTACAGGTTACAAACTATGTACATATATAAATACATATATGTATGTACATATGCATACGCGTACATAATTGATTAGTGTTCATGCAAACAAAAATGCAATCGCTTCTGATTACTCNTTCTGGTGAGGACCTGCAAATTTAAGAACGGTTTTTTTTCACAACACATTGAAATTCGAGGGCCCAAGCTTGCGATGCTCAAATTTCGTGGAATTGTGTGTGCAGAAAACCACCATTGTTTTGCCAAGTTTTATTAGTTGATGAACATTTTGATGTTTAATCAAGAAATTGAATATTATCTATCAACATTGAAGAAATATTAAATTAAATGGTTGTGATCATATGTTTAAATTAATATTTACTTGTGAATAATACATAGATATAAATGTGCATATGTACAGGTTACAAACTATGTACATATATAAATACATATATGTATGTACATATGCATACGCGTACATAATTGATTAGTGTTCATGCAAACAAAAATGCAATCGCTTCTGATTACTCTAATCAATCTATGAACATCAAAAACCAAATACATATGTACTTATGTATTTACATACATACAAATACTACAAATGAAAACATACAGACACTGCGCTTACTTTTCCCCGAACTCACTCTTCTCACAAGCAAGACATTCATTCATAAATGTAAAAACTACCATTCATAAATTCGTGCGCACCTTGCACACTTGCCCCGCTACAAACATGAGCCGTCCATAAGTTGATTTGCGTCGCGGCGATGACAAAATCTAAAATTTTATCAACCACCGCGCCGATTGGAAAAGTGGCAACAGCGGTCAAAATCCCCCTTCCCTTTGCACACTTCTGTCATCTAAATAAAATATTTTTTCCACTTGTTACCGAAATCATGCAACTGCGCCGACAAGTGCTCAAAATCACTTCGCTTTCGTTTCCCCCGTCTTGTCAACGAATTCTTCTTCTTCTTCAATAACTTCGATGGCGATTGAAATGCAAAAAATTCATTTCAACCACCAAATTATTCCCTATTTTATTTTAGAAATAAATTCATAAATAAAGTAATGTAAAAAATGTATTTTTTTTAAAAATGAGCTTTTATTTAACATGTTTAATCAAAGGAATAAA
>NW_016187746.1:0-4293 GCF_001687245.7 Rhagoletis zephyria
GTACTAGAAGCGCAACAGTTCAAAACTAGAGATTTTCCCTACAGGGTTGCGAAGTGCAGCAGCACAACTACATACATACATACATACATATGTAGCTGAAGTAAAGTGCAAAAATTCCATTCACGTTTCTCTGTTGATGGCGTCGATTGGCGATCAATTTGCATACCAACCCAATTTTTATAAGCTATAGCTTTGTTTCTTTAGTTTTCTAGCAGATAATTATCGGGAAGGAGAACAAATGTGAAAATTGGTTCACTTACGCTCACAAATAGACAGCTGATCGATGCTTTTGACAATTGAAAATATTTGGCCCGATTTTTTTAAATAGCTCTTTATATTTTAAAAGTGTTCACAAATATTTATTTTTTGCAACACTTCACCAATATTTAATGATTCCCTCATTTTCATAAAAAAAAAATACCAAAAATATGCAAATAGAAAAAAATAAAAGCAACTTTGCTTAACCCCAATTTCTTGCGTTTCTGCTAGCAAAAATTTTTACTAGCAGGGGATTCCAAACAAAGGAAGAGCGTAAGATCGGGAGAGAGAGCTGCTTGTTTTTTGGGTTAAGGAACACTTTCCAGCAAAAACTATTGATAATTTGTGATAATTATCTGTCAAGAAACAAAGCTTATCGTTACNTATCCTACCAAAATCTGTAAAAAAGGCAGTTTCGAAAAAATTGTTGCTTAGGACCTTTGTGATTCAAATATGTAGGTATGTATGTAGTACATATGTATATATGAAAATGTTGAATGAAAATCATGAATGAAATATAGTATATATGTACATTAGACTGTGCCAAATAAAACGACTATTTTTTCTTTCGATCGCAAATGAAAATTTCGTTGTCGGTCACAAAAAAATGTTACAAAATTTCAGCTCTCTATCTTCATTTTTGAGTCGGCGCTCGCACAAGAAATAAGATTTTTTTTATAAACCCTTAAATATAACAGATAAAAAATAAAAAGTTTATAATAGAGGTGAGGAGATTTACTCCACGCGGCAGATCAACTTTTGGCGGATACCTTTCATTCTGTTTAGTACCTTTTCTAAGCTCTCTATGTAGGACTGCGCTCGTAGAGCAAACGTACAGAATAATAAAAAAAAAATCGATAGTCAGAAAATTATTCGAGCGCGTCAGGTTAACGTATCTTGAGCTAATTAAATGCCAAAAAGTGTGTAGGAGGTTCGCAAACTTGCACAAAAACCGTTACCTTGACGTTATCGAGCACGTTCGATTTATTTTACATATTTTCAAGCAAACAATTCCAAGGATTACGAGAAATATATAGATAATCTGCCGATAATCTGCAAGCCGAAGTTACGAAAATTCCCAGCAAAGTTAAGCGCTGCAGTTTTTTAAACTCCTAGAATTTTTTCTACAAAGCATCGACGAAAATTGTTATTTAACCAATTTTTTATATTAACTATTTTTTATAGATCCCCCAGCACCCACAAAAAATCCAATGCGGGACCCACACAAAATCGCTAGTATTAAAAAATGGGTATTATTATCATAAAAATAAACTCAAAGCCTAACGGGTTTGTCGCTACGAAATTAAACCTTGAGCTTTGATCGACCGCAAAAAATGTTTTTTTTTTAATTTCGCAATAAAAAACATGTGTATATTTTTCCGATGTAACAATCCTAGGGGGTGAGAGCAATAAAATTCGGACTTTACTATTTTGCATACATTATTAAACCACCCTAATGTATGTATGTACACATATGCATATGAAGATGTAAAAAAGTTTTACGCATAGATCGCTTTAATTAATTAGTACGTAACTGAAAAAACATACATAAGTACATATGTATGTAAATATATTGAATTTGTGTACTATGGCGTCACTATGGCGTATCGTTATTTGCTGTTGCCCTTTTCATTCATGGAAATTTTAACTAATANTATGTACACATATGCATATGAAGATGTAAAAAAGTTTTACGCATAGATCGTTTTAATTAATTAGTACGTAATTGAAAATACATACATACATACATAAATATATTGAATTTGTGTACTATGGCGTCACTATGGCGTATCGTTATTTGCTGTTGCCCTTTTCATTCATGGAAATTTTAACTAATCAACTTTAGTTTGTTTCCATTGCCTTTATAGGTTTTTGTTGTTTGTGTATTCACACTGTGTTGTTGTTTTACGCTTTCCTTGGCATTTGTTTACATGTAAAATTTCAGAAAACTGCCAAGCATTTTGCATGCAAAATGTCAATCGTTCGTTGGCCGTTGGTGCTGCACGATCTGTAGGTACCCTGCAGGAAATGTATCTAACTTGAAGTTGATTACGAAGGAAATAAATTTCACTATTAACTAACTTGTAACTAACCACTTTTTGACATAACATATCAATAAGAAATAAAATCAGTATTTTAATTTTTAAATTTTATATACATACTTTATTTAACATTATATATTTGTTTAGATATTCCGATGTAGGTGGTCCCTTATTCGATTTCCGTCAGACATAATTTCAAAATAATAATATAAAATTTCGTTCTTCATTTTATTTGTCCTGATTTCCAAAAAAGGATTTGTGAAGTGCAGGAAAAACAAACTCTCCATAACGTCTGCATGACTTCTGCATAACTTGTCAACTAGTTTGAAGTAAGTTTTTGTAGCTAACTACAACTACTATTTTTTCTGCAGGGTACATACAGAAAATGCATAGAAAAATAGATATGTATGTAAATATGTATGTACATATTTATTTGACCCGCATTGCGGTAGGCAAGCAAATATATACATTAGGGTGGTCCTCAAAAAAACAAATCAACGAGTTTTGTTCAGTCTCACCCCCTCACTCCGTAACATCACAGTCACAGATATCGCATATAAAATTTGGTCCCGATTGGAGTCTTCATAGGGTAACTTAACCGACTTAAATTGGGACCAAACTTTATATATGTGATATCTTCGACTATAGTAGCATCGATATTGGGTATTAAATGAAAAAAAAATCATTTTAATTTTTTGAGTAGAGAAACCTGTGCGACACGTCTTCATCGTTTCCTATTGGGACCAAAGTTTATATGTGATATCTTCGACTATAGTAGCATCGACGTAGGGGTTAGGGCTTAGCAAATCTGGTGTAAAATTTTTCTTCCTACATTTAAAGACCACCCTAATATACATACCTACATACATATTTGTATAATAAAGGTAAATATTTTCGTGCTGTTAAAAGTTGTTTTTCGATTTTTACATTTATACGAATAGATACCAGTTAGGAAATTTTTCAAAGTGAACGCTTGAAAAAATTTTCACACCCACAACGATATCGGACGTCCAAGTGACACTATGACAACAGTTATGGTGGTCATGAAGTCTCAAGTCAGTGACATTTCTATTAGTTGAACTTCAACATAAATATATATGTATGTATGTATGTATTACACCGTGCGGCAGTGAATTTTACACATCAAAAGATCAATATACTCCCGAAACAAGGGCTCAGATATGAGAAAGCCACGTTTTTAGTTTTTTTTCTATCTGACGTCAGGACTTTGAAATTTAAAATAAATATTAATTCAACTTGTGAATTATTTAAACAATTTAGTGCAATGTAGAATAAAAATATGGGTATCAAATAAGAGAGGAAATTCGGTAGAATTTAAAAAGATACAGAAGGGCTAATAAGTATTGAAAATACCCTTATAAAATTTTATCTTTGGTTATTCTTGAAAATTTGCAATATTTATTTTTGATAAAGATTGCCCTATACCTTATACGCTCTTGTGACCTAATTTTTTTTTTTTTTGTTTTCAGACTTTTCTCTTTCATTTTGTGCCCATATCTATTGTTAATGTACATTTGAATTGAATTTTTTAAATTACTCATATCTTTGAATTTTTGAAGACCTTTTTTTGATTTTTGTTACACGGTGTTATTTACTATACTGTACAAATTTATCTACATACATACAAACATATGTACTTAAAAAAAAAATCCCCTGGGGTTCCAAATAAACGGCGGCGCGTCTTCTCATAGACACTCACTCGTACTTATTGGGCATTGGTACAGCCTTATCAGCACTTCCGCTCAATTTGCCTTTCGTTCATCATTTGTAATCTACGACAATTATATTTTTGTACAAGCAAAAGTGCATACTTATTTGTTTGTTTGTTTTGTTTTTGTCGTAGACACCCACTATTTGCCTTCAATTTTAATTGCATTCGACGGATGCAGCAACTTCATTTCCTGTTATTGAGCGATTTGGCGCGTGACACCAACCAAGTATTTGCCTTGTTTTTTTTTTGTTTTTTTTTTTT
>NW_016187747.1:0-2769 GCF_001687245.7 Rhagoletis zephyria
GGTGAATGCGCTTTTTGACCTAGTGTAGCACCTACAGCCACACACACACACCCGCATACACATACATATGTACATACATGTGTAGGTAAACTTAACCAGCGCAGCAGGGCAAATGCACTGCCACTTTGCCTTGGCACGGCTGCAAACCTGCCTTACCTGGCACCGGCTACCTGCAGCATGTAGCACACCGATCCTTTGACGTGCTGGCGCATTCACGCTCGATTTGCCGCAAAACGCTCGCTGCAGAAAAGCGCTTTTAGGCGTGTCTGGCGTGGTCGCTTCAGCTGTTATGTGCTTCCGCTTTGTGGTGTGGTATAAATTGAAAAAACAGAAATTTTCTCTTTGCTACGTTTTTTTCGAGTTTTAATTACTCTCGATGGCGACGATGGAAGCTATAACGTGCCTTATGACGTCACGCAGCAATGCGCGCACTCTAGTCTATACTTTGCGCGAATGGAGCAGACTCTTAATTAATGTTTTTCACCTCATTTTTTCATCATCAATGCGCCTTAATGCCAAGAATGCAAAATTAAGTAACAAAAACTGAATTTCACTCATTTGGAAGGGAAGATTTATCTATTATATTTAGATATCGCGATATATAGCCATTGATTTTGCAATTAATTTTTTTCGTATATTTATCGATATGATAGCAGATATCGATTTTATAAATTTGTGCAGCGATTAGACATGCAATTTCATCTATATAATTACACCTCAATATCTACAACAAAATTCCTATGAAGTCATAATCAATGTATTCACAGCAGTTATTATCGTTATATGTCTCTACATTAGACCGTACAACCCTACGAGCCAACATAAAAAGATCGCCGTGCATTCCTAATCGAAAGTATTTTTGCAAGGAATTTTCGAAAAAAAAATATTATTTGGCTGAGCCTAGGGTTTGCCTTTTTACATTTTTCGGTGACACATTCGGTAATCAAAAAGTTTTTTTTTTCGAAAATGCTTTGCAAAAATACTTTAGACTAAGGTACGGTCAAATGTTCATACATACTTATCGAAAATCATAACCGATATATTTTAAGAAGTGAATAAGAATAAGGAAAAGAATTTGTAAATTTCGGTATTGTTATCATTATTTGACGATATTTTTTTATCGATTAATTTATTGATTGATGAATTTCCATTCGAATATTAGCCTACGTTCAACGGTGTCGATAACAGAGCAGGGACGCTAAAATGACAAAAAAACACACCGAGACGTGTAGACTTAATTTTGGGTCGTAGATTACGGATACGTATACCGTTTTTCTAGATCAGGTAATTTTCCCCCAAGATGAAAAAAACCGAACTTTTATTTGAAAAATATTACTCACACGCCATGTACGAGCATGTTCTAGTACGGCTATATACGATATGGCGTATGAGTAATATTATTTTCTGCTCCTATTTCATACAAAAAATTATTGCACATTTTCATTTGGCTATTCAAAACTTGAGCTTCTTCCTACAGTGTAATTATTAGCGCTATATTAACAATTTACTAAGCGATATCGATGTTGCAGTATCTGTGTAAATTCATGTCCTGATACTATATATGTTTCTCGTTAAAGACTCTGCAGGTGAAAAGCTCAAGCTCAGACTTATTGTTTACAAAAGCGAAAGCATGCTTTTGCGCGTGTAAGCAATTTCCTAATTTTCAACCCAAGCAACCGAGCGTAGAATGCCACAAATTTGCGCACGCAGCCCAAATTTTTGCCAAAGCGTTTACGCTGGCTACCTCTAACAAGTTAAACGAAAATTTGAGCCATTAAATTTGCTATAAGCAGCAGAGTTTTTTAATTAGCCAAATTGCTCGGTAGAAGAGCAGATGGAAATTTATTTAATTTTGAAGCCTACAAAGTGTACAGATGAGTGTAAACCAGTTGGCAAGCAAAAGCAGCTGCTCCTTTTCAATTTAGTTCAAAACTAAAACAAATAGCTTTTACCTTTCATCCTGTTGGGCCACCCCCAGCTTGATGGGCACTGAGGTGCTCGGTGCTCGGTTAGCAAACTTTTCGGTTTCCACCCAAACGTGATTTGCGTTCTCTCGGTAATCTCAAGCACTTAGCAGCATTAAACAATTTATTTACGACGTAAACTAAGTGCTTAGGCAAATCAGCAGCAAAAATCTGTGTTGCCTGCTTTTAGGCGTTGCTAACCGAGAGAGTAGTTAGTTGTTACAAGCCATTAATAGCACTCAAATTGACACAAATCAAACTATGCCAGCCAGCCACCGGGGAAGCAAGCGTAAGAAAGGAGGAAAAATACCATAAACAGAAAAGTAAAGTAAACCACATCAAAAGGAGAATGAATGACAAGTAAAAAAATTGCAGAGCAGTAGGCAAAAAAGTATTCAGCACAATAACCTGTACTTAAAGAACAAACGTGAAAAAAATGCCAAGTCTTTTAGAAAAAAAAAAACTATGTATGTATGTATGTATGTATAAAAAAAAGCGAAAAATTAATGGCAACAAGGCAAGCATATCCCATACAATTTGCGTTGCTACTAAGAATTAAACCAAACCAGACGGTAGGTAAGAGACTCAAGGATAAATGGCGGTGGTGGTGTGAAGAGCAGTAGTGAAGGGATGGGCATGCGAAAGTGCCTATGAAATATTCGATGTACGAGTACATTAGCAACGCTTCATTTGGCCGTTCAGTTAAATATTTTGGTCGTCTATATGCCTTCCAGGTGCTGGTATGCTATGGATGGTTTGGCTGGTTTGGCTATTGTTCCCAAAGTTTTTTTGTTTTTTTTTTTTT
>NW_016187747.1:2779-4298 GCF_001687245.7 Rhagoletis zephyria
AAAATGCGCAACCATGTTGAGCTACGCTCTTCGCAAAAAGTAATTATTTGCCAAGAGGCAAATTGTCGCGGCCGAGTGAGTGGATGGATGGATGTTGGATGAATGGCTGAATGCCGGCTGACTTTTTGTTGCAGGCGTTACAATGAATAATTGTAATTTGAGCTGACTGACTGGCTGGCAATGGAGCCCAGGGACGTATTTGTGCGCATGTATGCGGATTGTTTGACCATATTTGTCAGAATAATTTCGGTACAAAATAAATGTAAATATGTGTGTGACATTCTTTATCAGCCGAATCATGTCTGCGTCCAAGAAATTTCAGACGCCATAATCGGAGCGACAGATTGAATTTCGCAAAAGCGCATACAGATTCAAAAAATGGCAACTTCAAAGTTTAAAATGAGCTTATTTCGATTTTTTTTTTTTTGGTTATTTCAATTACTTTTAAGGAAAGAACAACCCTGTTGGAAAACCTAGAAAGGGTGCTGGGGATATTTATGCTCGACTGGCAAATTGATTTAGATATGCTTGCGTAACGGTTGAATAGGGGCAATGAATTAAATTCGTTTTCACAAAGCACTGGCAATCTGAGTAGGGATAGTGGTCAGCTAAAGTGAGAGGAGTTGATATGTGTATGGCAGATAGGTCACATAACAATCGGAATGAGCCCAGCTGCGCGCTATCCATTGTTGGCCAGTAGCAGGTGCGTCAGCGTGTTGATTATACGCCTCAGCTGAGCAAGAAAATCCGTTGGAAAATCTGACGCTGGTTTATACGCCAACTAATTTCATTTGCTTCTTTGTGTTCATTTTGATTTATACTTCCTTAGAATATTGTTTAGGAGGAAAAAAAAGTGGGTGATATGATATATATATATATATATATATATATATATATATGATACTGGCAGAGCAAATTCTGAACATTTTGTGATGCAAAGAGTACAAAAAAAACGCCGGGAAATAAAAAGGCGATGAAATACAAATAATATTGCGCAAATCTAAAAATTTGTGTTACTGCTACTTGCACATACATGAAAACCTCAAGACTTTCACTGCGCTGCCATAATTTTTAATACAAAAATTTTATAAAAGCAAATTTAGTCTAAAATTTTCCAGTTTTTTAACGCAGTGAAATTGCTTTATTGTTTTACTTTATTTAAGTTAGACTTCGACCACTTCAACATGTATTTGTTACCTCTAAAAAATGTTTGGACAAATCCTTTCCATTTAGCCAATGCAGATACAGAAAGCGTAGATAAAGTAATTTTTGTTTTTTAACTTTTTAAAGCCAGTGCAAATATTAATATCTTGGGTTTCTGACACATACCACGTCACTTAGAAAATTCCCATTTGAATACAAGTAAAGTCATTTATGTTGAACTTAGCTAGTTTCTTGCTTTCATTAAAAAAACATAAATTTCATATACATCCGTTTGAACATATGTATGTATGTACTATGCATACATATGAGCAGTGGCGGATTTATCGTACAGGCAACATAGGCTGAAGCCTAGGGC
>NW_016187748.1:0-4293 GCF_001687245.7 Rhagoletis zephyria
CTCTCGCTGTCAGTCTGTTTTTCTGTTCGTCGATCGAGCGGTCTGCCTTTCTGTCTGTCTGTATGAATGCAAGTTGAGCGGCGGGCGGCGCCCCCTCCTCCTGGGTTACAACACTTACAACTGCGTAGCGTACTCCCAGTAGTGTATGTATATCTGTATGTACATAGTGTATGTTCGTATATTTTTAAGTTTGTTTTGTTGTTTGTTTTTTTGTTTTGTGCTAGCCAACATTGCCGCCATCAACGTCGCAGTTTCGATTATTTCTGTTTTTGCTGTTCTAAAAATAGCCACAAGTATTGGCTTTTGTGGCGATTATCAGCTTGCTCTGTGGAGCGCCTGCTATAGGTCTGAGACGGGGTGCGAACTGCGAGCACAGGTACGTACATATGTACATTTGTATGTATGTATGTGCATGTGCTTGCTAGCGTAATGCAGTCGTGAACAGTGTTGCCACTCAGATATTTTTTCCCCCTACCAAAAAATTTACCAAAACGGGTTTGAAGAGTATCAAAACGATTTTGAAGTAATAAAAGTGGAAATGGTTTTTCTAATTTACTGTTTTTCAATAAAGAAATAAAAGTTTTAAACATAGATTAAAAAATAATTTTTCACACAGAGAATTTTTCACAATGCAAAATTTTTTATTTTAATTTTTTCTGTTATTTTTGATAAAAGTATACATAGTTCATACTATAACAAAAACATAAAAAAATATATCTTGACTCTGTTTAAAACAACATTTAAATTTTCATGCAAATTGCCAATTTTTTTTTTTTAATTTTTTTGAATATGCAGTTTTCTAGCCCAATAAATTTTGAATGCGAACTTCAAACTAATTTAGCTTTCTTACTACTTCATCACTCCATTAAAACTAATCTGTGAAGAATGACAGATGACATTTATCAAGTAAAAGCAAACCAAGCCGAATAGGAAGATAAAAGAAACTGTCATTGCAGTAAATTTTGTAATATTAAGTTATTCGATAGAAAACGTGGTTTAGTTATTTTACATTCCAAAAATATATACTTTGACAAGACCAAAGTAGCGGTAGCATTGACGGCGACACCCAAGAATAATAGAATACCAAATTGCGCTTTGCGACAACTTTCGCGTATTGAAGATTTAGGCCGTTTTCTAGACTGCCTATTAAAGATAACCGGTGCTTTGACTGTCTGTAGAATTTGTCGCTGATGATTTTAAAAAGTCGGTAAAGCAGACCGGCCGTCAATTTTCAGCATGCAGTCGAGAAAACGGGACTTAATTGTAAGGGAGCTCTCATTTGAATTATTGGACTTTTAATGGACGAATAAAATTAGAATATAGAAAAACCAAAAAAAAAATAGATGGAAATAAATAATATTGTTTTCCCGAACAGTCGCTTTTAAGGCAAAAGAACCAAAATCAAAATCAACGTGCCAAAGTAGATACCTAATCATTTTCAAAGTACCAGTTTTGATACGAAAGTACCAAAATTGGCAACGCTGGTCGTGAAGAACACCGCTCTGATCTCACCTCTCTTCCCATTACACGGCATTTGTGTAGCGTATAGCGTGTAGGTTATATAGCTGTGTAGGTATGAGTAGCGTTGGGGTTTTCTTTTTATTTTAGTTGTGCTGTTAGCTATAATTTGTTGATGTGTTGTTATAAATAACTTGCCGCGTTCTGTTGCGTTCCGTCGAAATATGCGTGGGTTTTTTTTTGTGTTTCCTATTCTTCGATGTTAAGCTAGTTTCATGCGCTTGTGTGCCCTTTTATGATTTTGCCCCTGCCCTCCCCCTTCTCCCCCCCTCTTAAGTCACTTTGCCGCCCTTATCTACTAATGATCGATTCTCCTTATTGCTGCATAGTTTGCTAGTATGTTACCAACTTAATTGATATTAGCCTGGCTTTAAGAAAGGTACTTATATGGAATCTACTAAAAAAAAATAAGAATGCCTTCCAAGGAGCGTGATTCACATTTCCGAAAAAAGCGTGAGTCAGGTCTTCACGCTGTCATACTCCCCCTCTATAAACGAATAAGAAGCTTCAGTATAAACAACATCTTACCATCGATCGTATCCTAGAATCTCCTCAAGTAAAGGAGCATCGAGAGCGGATGCAAGCGCAGGGACGAATTCGCCGAAATCTCTAAAGGAAGTAGAAAATCATGCAAATCTTATAGAAAAGCGGTTGAGGTGTATGAACTTTTATATTGTATACCCACTTCCTATTCGAAACATTTTCTTTATTCTGACACGAAAGTCTTTGGAGTCGTCTAAGTTGTCTTCATAGGGTAATCTGAATTTTGATCACTGGGCGCCACGCCTTAAATCTGATGTAAAAATTTGCTTCCTACATTTAAGGACCTTATCGTTTTGCTCGCGCTGTGAGAAAAGTATGGGATTTTTTTTTCCTTTTTTAATTAAATATTTCTTGATTACATTTGTTTTTTTTAAATTTTTTTCATTAGTTAATTAAACTTAGAAATTTTTTCTTAGCTAACTTCAATTCCCTACAAAAAAAGTCCAAAATTATGTAGATTATTGCAATTTTAGTAAAAAAAATTATTAATTTATTTATTTATTAATTTTTATTTTTTGAGCATAAAGAACTTTGAAGGACCTGGACGAGAAATTGCAAATTTCACACAGATTTTTTTTTAAGCATAATGAACCATATTTTTGTCATTACCAATCAAAATTCCAAAAAAATTGATTTTCGGCCCTCGCTAATATTTAGCCGTCGAACCTAGGTCTGTGACACCTTCTTATTCCTTCCTCTCAGAGACTGTTATGAAGAATTCGCTATCTAGATAGATTAGAGGAATGGTATAAGTAGTCTACATACATTCCGTAAATTACTCGAGAAGAGTTTCGGACCTTCGCATCTCTGAATCTGTTGTCTCTCGGCGGCTGGATCGCCTTCAATTTGACAGCATCGCAATAAACTAGGAATTTGCTTTGGTAGGGTTCGAAGGAAGGGCTCAGGTAAATTCATAAAATCCCATATTATCGTAAAAGAATGAAGGAGAAAAAAATGCTAAAGTTAAACATTTATAGCATCATTCTGAGACGTAAGAGCAAAGTGAATTCAGGAAATTTGAAATTTACACGAAATTCTATTTTGGCCGCGAGCAGTCAGAAATGACGCCGCAATTAGTACTTACCTACTCATTTTTCAAAAATTACTCACTTTCCGTTCCAATTTTCTTTTGTTTTGCGATTTTTCGACCAAAATGTAGGTCATTTTATAACGACTTAAGCATTTGTCATGTGTTTTTTTATGATTTACGACCGTGAAATGGCTCTCGCATTGTTTGTGTGATTTTAGTGATTGCTTGTCAATTTTTTTTTTACTACGTACGCGTGGTATTTTTTGTTGGTTACGACCTTGCGCTAAAATTCATAATTTTCAAATTTGTCTTAAATTTTTTCTGCTAAAAAATTTTGCAAGCCAAAAAAAATTATTATTTTTTTTTAATTAACAACGAGAAGTCACCGGCTATGTGTAGGTTGGTTTTTAAAGCGTCTTTTGCCTGCTGCTAGTCAAGATCAATTTACCTTCCGCCCATTTTGTTTGTAAACAAAGTATTTGCGTATGAGTGACAAACGAAAAAAAATGCAAACAATGAAATATAAATTGAAATTGGCAATACGAAAATGCGCGTTAAAGGTTAGAAATCTGCCGTGAAGATTCAAAAAAAACGCTTAAATCGACACAAAAATGATAGCGAGCATGCTAAGTAGCTCGCACCAAGGACATGCGTGTATTTAGGGTAAGTAAAAACTCACTCAAGAAGCACTGAGATCGACGACGATGAAACAAATCTAATGAAAACAAATGTATGAGTAAACAATTTTTAAATCAAGGCATGTATCGAATGTATATACATACATACTATACACACATATGTATATAAGTATGCCAAATAATAGGTCACAGTGAGTTTGAAAAAAAAAAACAATGCAAGTGTGCATACAAGTATCACATAACAAGAAGTATGCTGTCACAAAATATTTAGCAAACAAAAAAAACACAAAAAAACTAAACGGAAACGTGAGCTTGTTGACTATACATTTTCAACTATTGGCTTCTACAAATTTCTTTGCATGCGACTGCGTGTGCGCGTTGGTGTCTATGGATTGCCATTATTTATGACTTTGACATAAATTTGCAGCAGAAAATTGCACGTGTGCACCAAAAAGCCGCAACTAAGTATGTAGAAATATTACTTTTTTATTTATGTATATGCAGTAACACACTTCCTGTCATCTATACATATAATAAAATTGTAACAGGTCGATGTCTGTACAT
>NW_016187749.1:0-4293 GCF_001687245.7 Rhagoletis zephyria
GCTAAAGCAGCCAAGAACGCTGCTGCAACATATGAAGCTGAGTGGAGAGCGGTGCTGGTTTACCAAGTAGGAATTTGTACATATTTGCTGTTCCCATTCAAGCTGAGATGTGTTTCGACTAATTTTGTTCACCCAAGGTTGGCCTTCGATTGATTTCATTTAATTAAATGGAGGCTATACTTACACCCGATTCGATGCTCCAAGGGTTTCCATTCCAAGATGATCCTATAGTTTCCCCACTATTTTCACGCCTGTTTCTAAAGACACTATTCAAAGGGGCTCTGTTTCGTCGTTGAGGTTGGTATGGGTCAGTATAGTTCGCAGATCTTGCCAGCGCTTTCAAACGATTGACCAGAATAGATTAATAATGGAGTGTTAGGAGGCTTACCTAAATTTCATCGAAATCGGATGAATCCTTTATATTAGGTAAAACTACATTTTAAGGCATTTTTGCTCCACTACTTAAACTGTTCCTATTTCTCGCAGGCTAGTCAAAATTGTTAAGCAGTCTTTAACGATCACCGAACGAACGCCTGTGAATGAATGAACAAAAAATAAACAACAAAATCTCGGCTAGATAGATGGATAGTTGGTTGGTTGACTAGCTGGACGTGCGAATTTGCGGATGTGTGAATGTGTGTGCGAATGTACAAATGTACAGATAACAATAGGCAACGGCAGGAGCAGCGGCAATGTCGGATTGGCATTTCATTGTCATTGATGTGGAGTTGTTGAGTTGCACCACATCAAAAGTTACTTTTGCAACCGAGTATGTATGTATGTATGTATGTACACACATATCTCCTCCTCCTATAGGCTCGTATGTAAATATCCTTGTGCGAATAAGATTTACAGCAGGAATCAGAGGTTCTGCTAATTTAAATATTGACCAGCCAGTCAAGACAATTGCTGACCGGTAAGTTGCAACCAACAACTGACCTCATCGTCGCTATTTTGGCACATCAACCGAGCAACGCTGACCGTTCTTTTGTTATTGTAAGGGGTATTTATCATGTAAGATACATACAACTGGAAGGCGAGAAATCAACAATTCAGCTCAAGCCTTGCGAGCAGACTGATAATTTCAAGATATAATATACACTAGACGACACATTAAAGTGTACCCCTTGTTCTAATATAACACATATTCACAATTATTTTCATGAACAATTTTTTGGATTTATTATTGATGGTAGTAGAATTAGTATAGTTCATTCTATGGTAAAAGGCAAAGTTTTCACTTGATATAAAGTTCACAAAAATTCAAAAAAATTCAAAAAAAATTTCAACTTTTTATTCAGAATTTCTAATAGGCAACATGGACGATGCCTCTGACTCGAGTCACGTGTCGACTCGCTTTTCGACCACACACAGTTGATTCATTCAGAGTCATACCAGAGTTATGTCGGTGTAACTAACACACATTTATTATGACTCACACATGCAAACCGGCTCGCGAGTCAGACGCACCGTGAATGCCGCCTATTAGGTTCGTGTTAATTTTAGGATTTTTTGTTTTAGACTGATTTTTTTTTTTATATAACAAGCATTGATTTTTTGAGATTTTCTTACTAACGGTCTCCCGCATTTTGTTTGATAAGAAATTCATGCCTATATGCAAGAACGTGCAAAAATCCGTCACCAAAAAGAACGGGATTTTTTAGCCATTTGAAATTTAAATTCGTCAGTTTAAAATTTAATGGGCTGCAAAACTGCATAATCGAAATTCTGAATAAAAAATTAAAAATGTTGATGAAATTTTTTTTTTAATTTTTGTGAAAAAAAGTTCCTGCATATTGACCAAAGCTTCTATATCTCTATGTTATTCGACGCCCTAAATGCGAATCCGGGGTCAGTTTGCCCCATCACGTCAGGTTCGAGGTTATTTTAAAGTGAAGTAGTCAAAAATTCATTGAATAAACCTGAAAATCAATACATCAGGTATCTCGTGAGTGGGACTCACAAAAACCTTTGCTCCATTCAACTTCAATGGAAATTCGTGAAATAGTCACTTATTTTTTTTTTAGAATTGGAAATATAGTTTTTAAAATGCTTGTTCTAGCCGTTCACATAAACAAAACATAGACATTCAGTGAGTCATACGAGGCTATACGCTGTAATCACAAAATTTCGATGAGATGCACCTTTGACGTCTTGAAAAAAAAAAATCTCATCAAGAAATAAGCAAACAACAAAACTTTATCAGATTTCGTAACTAATACATATTGAAATTTAATTAATTAGCATAGGAGAAACTTTTAAAAAGATCTACCTGAGGGAAAAAAATATTAAAATCAATCAGAAACGTAGTTGGTCTTACGGCAACGAAAGTACTGTATATTGGTAAATATTCAATTCAATTACGCGGATATTAAAATGGCTGCATTCGTTCTGAAGAAGCATCCGTGAAGTGAATAATCAAGATAAAAACCAAAAAAATTAAAAATAAAAAATTTGCATGTTACCTGCAATGGAATTCGAACCCTGGCCCTCTCTGGATATCAACAAATCGTGGCAAGAATCTTTCCGCACTCAGCTACAGCCAGACGTTTGAATACGCTTGAGTTCTGCACTTCACAGTTGCTTTTTCATATTTAAAGGGGGAAAAAAATGTTATTATCATTTTCACATGTTGCCTCTATTGAGTCTCGAACCCGGACCTTCTGGAAGCTAGCAAGTAACAGCAAGCATCTCTGCACACTCATCTACAGCCAGACATGTAAATCTATGCATTATTTTCCTCAGTGTAGTTTTTCTTAATTAATTGTGTAAACTAAGGAACAGAGACAATTCTGTTATTTGCAATGGGTAAAGCACATTTTATTCCTGAATTTAATCTTATTTTAATAATTTTCACGACCAAAAATTTAATCAAACTCTCTTGAAATAACTTTTCGAGCCTTCCACCATGACACTGCCCAGGCAAATGACTTTTAAATATGAAATAAATGAAAAGCGCGGGCGATTTATGATGAATGAGGCACGCAAAATGGCACCCCAACAAAAACAGAAACAAAATGCCACATTCATATGTGAATTAACCATAAACGAGTGCATGAATGAGCGGATGAAAGCATGAATGACTGGTAAGATAAATGTTGCCAAGTCATCGGCACCGATGCAGCTGTGCCAAAATGACGATCATTTAGCGAAGAATCATTGCTGCAAGATCAGTGAATATATGTTTCCCTAAGTACATACGTATGTGCATACATATTAACCGAGTGATGATGAAAGTACAAAAGCGGTTAAGAGCTGCAGAAAATTTTTGTCTGTTCTGAAGTCAAGCTCAAGCGGCTGAGGCCACTGCTAAGTGGGGTTGGAGTTTAAGGTATCTTTAGAAAAAAAAAGAAGAAGAATGCTGACGGGAATTGTATTGAATTAAGAGTGAGGGAAACGTGGATGCATGTTGCATGCAACAACTCGCAATCTACTAAATAAATTGCATTGGGTTTGAAAAGTTGGTATTTGCATGATGATTTGGCATTTATCTAATTTGAGTGTTACATATATGTATGTATGTATGTATGTACATATATATTTATACTCAATATGTTTTTATGTGCGGTATCATATTAATTATTTTAACTTAACGGTATTTTGTAACAGCTGATAAATATTGAATACGTGGCCGCTACATTTATGTCTTGGGATGTATTTTACATTTTCCTTCGGTTACTCGCAATCGTTTTTATATTAGATTTGGGGTCACAATACACATTTTCCGTTCGAAAAATTACGTCCGCTGTTCCAAAAGCACACAGATCCTTTTAGAACCATGAAAATGGGTTTCTATAGTTTTTACGAATGACATGGGCAACTCTCCACCGCCGGTGTACCTTTTTATTTTGAACCATGTATTCTTTTTTTTAGGTTACGTTAGTTGAATTTGCGCAGGTTCCTTAAATCTATTGACATGAACTCGCCGATATAATCAAAACAACTCCTACAGTAGTGGAAAATACCAAGTGAATACTAATATCTCCCCCGTTCTCTCTCTCGTCTCTCTTTCATAGCGCTGACGCCTAGCGGATTATGAGATCAGTAGTTTCAGTGGAAAGTTTCCTAGGTGGCGCACCAGTCAACCCGAGAGTTATGTTTATAACGCGGTTTCAGTCCCTTTCCTCTTGCCGGACAGGATGTGCTCGAAAAGCCTATCTATCTCATTTTGCATTTGCTTTGGCATTGTCGCAAAAGTTCAATTCGACGTTTCTGTAATTGTAGTATTCCTTACTTCACGCCACCTTTTCTGAATTTGGCTGCAAAAACATACCATAAATATAATTATTTTTT
>NW_016187750.1:0-4293 GCF_001687245.7 Rhagoletis zephyria
CTGAATGAATGAACACCATTTCATGATTACAATTAACGCGAAAAAGAGTTTATGCACTTATTTTTACTCAGATCGATGAAATGATTTCGTGAATTGGACTACGCATACCTATGCTATGAATATATGAATTTGTGATAAGAATATATGAATTCGCCTTGGAAGATAGAAAACGAATAAGAACAAATGCCGAACAAAGGAATTTGTCATCTTTCAACTTAAATAAATGCATTTTGCAAACAAAAGTGCGTACGTTACTGAGTGCCTTGGTAATGGCGAATTCGTAAGGATCTATTGATTGCATTATAAACATTTTCATTTATTTGTTNATTGATTGCATTATAAACATTTTCATTTATTTGTTAAACATACAATTACTTCCATTACAACCCGGTCCTATGGATGCTAGAAGCGCGAATTCATATAAGGTGGTGTTAGCAGAAAATGAATAAATAAATTATATGTATATCAGAAAAATAATAAGATGAAATGAAATTATTGTTTGATTTCTAACCAAACCTATGTATGTAACTCAATCGCCTAATGGTTTGCCGAACCGTAAACATATGTTTACACACCCAATTTCGTGAGGAGGTACCTGGTGCTCACGCCTTTTTTAAGAAGTTTCACTTCTATCACGTGTACGGTGGCACACACGCATTTTTTATTTGCAATACGCGTGTGCTTGTTCGCTGATCTTTGTGTTGCGGGAAATGAATAAGTCGCTTAAATAGATAGGGCAGGACAAAAACGCTTGGTGCCTTGTACGTCTACTACAGATGCCATGTAAAGGAGCGAACATTCGGTGTTAGATTTGTAGTGGGAAAGAGACTGCTCTGCCGCGTACTGCCGTTCATCACCGTGCACAACCGTCTTGCTACCAATCGCATCTAGGTGAGCTTCTTCAACGCAAGTGTGAATAGCTTGAGATGCTGTCAGCTGTCAGGATTGCAGCGAGAAAGTTTTAGGGACATAGGTGGCGCATTTGACGAAGAAGAACGTTGCGCTTGTTTCAATGTATGAACGCAGAAAAACGCAGGGCCAAAGTAGAAACGGAGAGCATAGTAACGTAATCAACTACGTACATAATTTTGTATTTGATGCACAGACTGCATGTTTCAAGGCAGTAGGTGCTTCGTTGTGTCCTCGTTTAGAAGCAAACCCATCCATATCCAATTTGATTCCCTATCCCGCTTGGAGAAAGCAGAAAAAACATAGTGTTTGCTGCGGCCGATTGTGTGAATATTGTTCGAATTATTTCTGAGCGATTTAGTTTAGTTGCCTGTTATAATCTTCTCTAACATCGGTTTAAAAAAATCATACGAATGGGAGTCGCTCCCAATTCTAATAGAACAGTTACATGTATGTGTTTCGAAGAGCAGCTTCTTTTCACGCTATCGAAAGCGGCACTCCACTGTGGTACAGCCGGAGGTGAAAACTCAAAAATATGCACATTGCCTACGTTTTTGCGCGGTTATTTGATTCAGGCCCGCTACTAGGCGACCCTTAGCTAAATATATTTTTTTTGACAAGCTTTTATTTATTTTAATCAAATCGTGAAATTCATTTTAACCAACTTTCCGATGAGGTAGAGATTTGAAACTGCAAACTTATGTAACTCAGAGCCCGATGACAATGCAGTTTGAAAGATGAATTAATCCGCTAGGTGGCGCAGGTGTCAAGATATTTGAAAACCGGTATTTATGACCCGATTTAGTTCATATTGATAGCGTGTATTACTTATATGGAAAGAAATAACTCCACACACAAATTTCGCCATAAATTAAACCTTTTAGTTTTTTTTAAACAACTAATAAAAGCTTGTTTAAAAAAATTAATTACTTTACTAAAAAAATTATGACTTTTTTATTAGCTAACAGGTAATTCATATGTAATCTATTTCAAAATTTCTAACTTCCTAATCTGAGTTTTTAGAAAATTATCAGTTTTATAGGTTATGCAATTTTAGTATGATAAGGTGCAAGTTTAAAGAGGTTGAAAATTTGCGTTGATTTTTTAAATATTATATCTGAACGATATTTCGCAGTTTCTTCCATAGGGACACGATATTCGTAAAAAGTAAGAAATTTTGAAGAAAAGTGTTTGAGTCTTCCTAGATTATTTATAAAGACTGACATTTTAATTTATGTGGTTTTGATGATAGCATGACCAATACTTTTATGGAAAATTAGCATAAAGATTTTAACTTCAAAAGCATTGCGAATGTTTAAAGAAAATCAACATATGAACGCTTGTTTGAGTTACTGTGTAAGTTCNGAGAGCTGGATTCTTAGCTTTAAGATACAGTTTGTATTTGAGGTTATTAGCTTTAGGGGGGTTTGAACCCCAAAACCCACCCCTTGTGTGCGCTAATGGCATGGACAATACATGTATGGAAAATAAGCATAAAGATTTTAACTTCAAAAACATTGCGAATATTTAAAGAAAATCAACATATGAACGCTTGTTTGAGTTACTGTGTAAGTTCTTGTACTACAAATATTATATTGCTTGCACACCCCATGATGTCAATGCAAATACACTTATTACTATATTTAGTTAAAATATAGCTTAAATTCAGCCGTACCATAGCTACAACCTTTTAATACAAATCAATTTATTTAATAAAAACCAAATTTTTGGCTCGAAATTTTTTTTTAAATACAAACCCGAGATATTTAGCATTATTATATAGTAAAATACCAATACATGGGAGCGTGGGTCAGCGTGGTTATTGTCCGTTGTCAAAAAGTTGCAAAGAATTTTTGAATGGGGCTAACGGTAATGAGTGTACTAATTTGGATGAAATCGGTTAGGCGGGTACATATATTTCATGATAAGTGGGCACATTTAAACAAATTCATTAAATACTACATGTTTTACTTAAAGTTCACTCTATATATAAATTTTTAGTAATTTGGCTGCAGCAGTTTTTAGTTTTTTTTTCCCCAAAAATACAGTTATTTGGAGGGCAAGCGCAGTTTTGATCCGATTTCACTCATTTTCATTACCAACCTACCCTGGATAAGTGTATCAAATTTTACTGCGAAATATTATTTAGTTTCCGAGAAAATCAGTTTTGACCATTGCTCCATACAAGCTGAACCACTGTGCACTCACGGGGATTTTCCAAAAGTTGGCCTATGGTGACCTTTAGTGGAATTGCCTTGCCTAAGGCCACACTGATAAGCTCAGCTCAGCTAAGAGCTTTAGCTGATTTGTTATTGCTATTCGTCATCGACTGGGGGCTCGAGTTTATTGTTTTCTCTACTTTTAGTGTTGTTACCATCAAATATTTTATTCGATTTTGTTTAGATTTTCGAATAAACAATCCAGTTAGCAAAATAAACTAGGCGGAAAATGAATTCATATTCTTTGCATAGTTATTAACTACAGCAACTGTTAGTCTTAAATACTTATCTGTTTAATTGCTTGCTTGCTTGCTGCCTTGACCATTTTTATGTTTTCTGTTATTTTTGTGTAGTTCACCGCCAAATTGCAAAACTGAGAATCCAAAATCCAAATAGGCAAATAGCGAACTCAAATGCGGCGAGTATATCGATGATATATAATTGCTTGCTTTGCAAATAAACGTAGAGTAAAGTTATGTATACGCAGAGGCTAAGCCGGCATCGAACATGTTCGATATTGAGATTGACGATGAGTACGCTTACCACAACACACTTACACACAACACAAATACACTGCACATACATGTTAATGTATGTACTTATCAGTAACAACGAAATGCTGACATTGTCCTTAAATTGTTGGTGGCGCGCTTACAAGCTGAGAATGCGAGCGCAAAAGCTGACTGATTGACGGGGTTAGAACTACGGCAAAACTAAATCGGAGCAAATGAAGTGAAAAAGCGTAGCAGAAAATAAAATTCCGTATCAGATATTTTTATGTATATTGGCTCATATTAATTTGCCTTTTTTAGTTAAAAAAATAAAATAATGAATAACAATAGCTTTAATCGTGTCCAGCAACTATACTATTTAGAAACGTAAATATTTTCCATATCTCTTATATAACATTGTAAGCTCTTGTTTTTTTTTTCTTTTTTTTGGTGAACGTTAGTTCAAGTTTTGTTTTTAAATAGAACTTCTGAAGGGGTTCAAAATTGAAGTAAAAATTAAAATTAAAAACTAATATCTCAAAAAAAAAATGCACATTTGAATACTATTTCATGGCCTTATAAATCTCTTTTTTAGAAAATATCCAGAGTTAAAAAATTACATACGTACAGTGTAATTGGAAGCCAATCAATCTTTGACCTCATCTATTAGAAAA
>NW_016187751.1:0-4292 GCF_001687245.7 Rhagoletis zephyria
CAAATTATTGTAGAGTGCACCCCATAATACTACACTTAAATATTGTGATTTTTTTTTTTAATTTTTTTTAAGATGGAATATTTTCAAAAACAATTTTTTTTTAACAAAAAATTTGTATGTGAAAAATTATTCAAGAAAAAAAAAATTAAAAAAATATTTATTTTCGAAGAGAATTTTGATGTGTGTATGTGAGATTTTTTTTTAATTTTTTGCTCATCCCGTTCTCGAGATATTTGGAAAACTATTAAATCGATTTGTTTTTGTTTTTGTGCAGTAAAGTTTTTAAAAATGTATTAATCAAGCTCAAATTTCACAATTCTTTATTATTTATGCTTTTTCATCAACCCTAAAAATTTTAAACAAATCAAACACATGGAGTGTGAACCCCATCCATTTTGGTATGGAACGCCCCATATAGTATACCGAACATTTTTCTATGGAGGAACAAAATTTAAACAATCCACGGACTGCGTCCCCGAATTTTTTGTAAAATTTTTAAAATTTTGATGAAATTTTCGTGAATTTTTCTTAATTTTCTCCAAAGTTTGAAATTTTTATTTGCATAGTTGTTGTTATAGAATGAGCTAAACTTGTATAAAAAATTTCCGCAAAAATTTTCCATGAAAAAAATTTTAAATATCGTAAAAAACTCAAATAAAATACTTCTGTGAGTCACTGTATGTCGGGAAATGAGTAGACCAAAAAAAAGCTGTAATCACAACAGTGACATGTGAGTAACGATATAACCAATGGAGTGTGCAATGCACCGTAAACAAAACTCAGCCGAACAGGAAGGAAGATAGGCAGAAAAAAATCATCTGAATGAGTAGAGGAAAAATTGCCTTGAAGAGGCGAAGATGTGAGTGGAAAAAAAGGATATGCTGCATCAGGCAAAGAAGCGACAGGCGCCACAGCCTCTGTGAGGGTTGGCGTGCGCTCTTTCAGTGCTGCACAAAATAAATACACTTTGAAGCGTTTCTTATTTGATTTTTGTTTTTTTTCACTTCATTTTACTTTTAGCGATAAAATATGAAGTCAAGGCGAAATAGGGCGGAAGAAGTCGGACGCTCATATATATGCGCATAGGCTGTTTTTCCTCAACGTTTGTCAGGAAACGTCGACAGCGGACTTGTAAAATTATAAATTGTACGTTTATGACAAGCAATTTGTAACGAAACGGAAAGTCACTCAAAAGCAACGCCCCTAAAGGGATCATACACAAATATACCTTCACACGTAGCTAAGTACATAGTACATAAGTATAACCGATTGATTGTAAAAACGAATGAGTCAATAAACGAATTGAAGGAAGTAAGTATGAATGGATGTGTGTGTATGGCGAATGTGTTATAATTCAATTGGTACTCTACTTTTACCGCATGGCATATGAGTCCTGTAAATACTGGTAACTTTATTTTACTCTATGCGTGTGCGTGTTTTCATGAACATACATATGTAAGTTGGTATGTTCTTATGTCTGCGGCATTCATATCGGCATTAATGTTGGAATTTTATGAACTAGAAAGATCATTAATTTAATTCGCATAAATATCCACGAAAACACACTCGACGGCCGACGTTCGAAATGTTTATTGTAATGTTAAAATGTTTGCTTTTTTATTACGCATGACGCATACATACATACATACATATATTGGTAGGCAATAATGTGCTATGCATGGATATGCATGCTATGCATGAATACATGTTTGTGTGTACAAATGGTGGTGTAATTGTTCACAAAAGTTTGACAGCGTCGCGCTGGTTGTATGTAGCTGTCGCTATTGAACTGTCATAAATTAATATTTGGCAACAATAAATGTCAAAAACGTGTTTTTGCACATGTTATGAAAGCATAAATATGTACATAGCGTAGTATTAACTAGAATTAGGCAGACGTTCAGCCAAATACACGCAAGTACTTATTTTATAAAATATTANTTATACAAAGTCGCACACGCATGTCAAACAAATTCGTTAAAACTTGTGCGCTAAGCTAGAAATATTTTTTTTTATATTAAAAATGATTTCACTTTCAAGCGCAATATGACTTGGTAAGCAATGCCACTGCTCTATCTTTGGGGTATTGTTATAGGGGATAGCTCGTAAGAAGAATTCTGCCGCTCCTCCTCTAATGCAAAACGTACATAAATCTGTAACGTTTTTCACGAGTATAGCACAATGAAATTAAACAAACAAGCGACCTCCTTTGATAATTTTTGATTTGATACTTGCGTGTTAAAATTTTATTTTTTTGCTTTGTAGTTCATTTGTATTTTATTTTTTAAACTTGGTTCATTTGTTTAGTAAAAGCTTTGTAAGTAAAGAATGTTTAGCGCGAATAAAAAAAAATAAATTAAAATTCAAAAATTCAGTTGAATAAGAAAATAAAAATTTTTATAAAACAAGAATCGAAATTTTACAAACTGACCACTTTATTTTTTTTTTTTTTCCTAATAAGTTCTCTAACTGCTTTCGAAAAATCATAAAATTCAAATGAATGGTTGCTGAAATATTTAAAAAAATGTAATGCAAATAATGTTTGCAATAAAATTAACGCAAAATCTTTGGTGCTAATGTTGCACACCATGTTAACTTTCAAAATCGGGCAATAAAATAAAATAAAAAACGAAAAGTCAACTTTGGGTGGCCCACTTGAGAAAACTTGACTCAAAACAGATATAATTACAAGAAAATTAGCATTTAGAAAATCATTATCTCCATCTTCATCTTCATGGAAAAAAATTTTTTGAAAACCAATTCATTCAGTTGGCAGCCTTGGCTGGCTCCTCTTAACCCAGTTTTCAAATACCTTGGTGACCGCTTGTGACTCTATTCTAAAAGTGGTTTCATCGATATTCGCCTTAAGGGCCTAGATAAATCGTTAATGGATTGTTCGCATAAAACCGGTTCTGTACGGCATCTAACAAAAACAGTCCAACGACGTCATATCGCAGCTCCGAGTTGGTCAATTGGGATCGCATGTCTTCAATCTACGGCCACAAAAAATCGTTTATCATGCCTCTGTATCTGATCAGCTAAGGCTTAGTTCATAGTTAAGGACCCAGCATTGATCTCCAAGTACAATCGGTAATTAGCGGCTGTTGAAAAAATTTTCTCTACCCCTTAATTATCCTGATAACTATCTAGATTTTGGTTCCATCGCCATATCGACATCTAATTCCACTTCGTCCTTAGATCAGATGACTCACCGTATGAGGTGTGTGACAACGCCCATGCGACTTCCTATAGGGCTGTGAAACAAAGTATGGACCAGGCCGAGACAACCTCAATTCGTTGCGGCGCACATCAATTGAACCTTTCCTATAACAGCGTTCAGGGGACTTATGTTCACACGCCTAAAAAATTCGATTGGAACAGGAACTCAAAAGCCTAGAGACCATTTGCAGCGCCCTAGGCTTACAAATTGGATGCTTAGGAGCAGTTGATGGCGACCATGGGCGGTGAGGCCACATATTCCCCTAAACGGATACGTTAAAAAGCAAAACGGCCGCATTTTGGGTACTGAAAATCTATATGTCATTCAAGAAAAAATTATTCATAAACAACGAGCCAGTGTTTGGTGTAGTTTTTGTGCTCACGGAGTCGACGAAACGTACTTCTTTGGAAATTATGCCGGTAATGCTGATAGCAGACCCTTTTTGGGCTGTATTAGATGACATTGACTTGAACAATGTATCTACGTGGTTTCATCAGGACGAGGCCACTTGCCACACAGCGCATGAAATAATGGCCCTTTGCGAACGAAGTTCACAGGATGGATTATCTCACGAAAAATTCAGGGCAACCCACTCCTTTGACGAAGCTTCAAAGCACAAAGAATAATATGAAAAATATGATAAAAAATAAAACAAATCTTTTCTCCAAATTTAGTTGTGTTTTATATATAAAAGAAAATATGCAGTCCCACTGAATCTCGCTGTAGATTGCGCGTTAAAATAAAGTTAAAATTAATACCTCGATTTACTATTAACGCTTTCCGAACAAATCCGTCCCTGACGAATATAAAAATTTTTCCTATTAATTACAAGGTTCATAGAGCTTCATAATACCAAAAGCAAAAAAGACATTCAAAAGTGGTGTTGGGTAGGTATTAGGGCTACCTCAAAATTGTGCAATATATTGTACAAAGGTCCGCAAAGGAGTAAAAGCACTCAAGAAAACTCAATAAATATTTCACTAAGTTTGACGGAATGAAAATTTTATATCATTGAAAATTAACTTATATATCGAGGGCTTATATTCAATACCCTCTATCTGCAAAAACTCAA
>NW_016187752.1:0-4292 GCF_001687245.7 Rhagoletis zephyria
GTATTAGTCGCATGTTCCTTTGCGATTGCTCCCGGAGTCATCCCGGAGTAGTCTTATTTTTTGCAGGGTCTGGCTAAACTCAGAAACTCTTCGTGTTGGTCGACACATACCTTGTTTATACCGACACATAAAGCGGCGATTTGACCCAGTTCGCTGTGATTCAAAACGGAGGCATAAACCGACTTACAACACGCTCAGAAATTCAAAAGTGTATTGACTCTNAACTCTTCGTGTTGGTCGACACATACCTTGTTTATACCGACACATAAAGCGGCGATTTGACCCAGTTCGCTGTGATTCAAAACGGAGGCATAAACCGACTTACAACACGCTCAGAAATTCAAAAGTGTATTGACTCTACATCGGTTAGAAAACAGGTATAAACACATCATTAATTTGACGCGAAGTGAAAAATTGCCGATTTTCTTTATACAGCCCGTTTTAAATTTGAATCATTATTATAACAAATTTAAATACTTGTTCGCTACTCATGATTTTACTGAAGTAGCGAAATAGTTCGCAACTGATGACTTTTCCCTGGCTCTGTACCAGAGACTAGTTAAACCAAACCAAGCTTCTCCTGCAGGTTGCCCAGCATAATATTGCGTACATTCGAATGTATTTACATATATGTATATTAGATGTGTGAGTGTGTGCGTGTACCTGCCATTTGCCGACGGCCTCTGCATTTTGATTTGTTTTTTGCATATTCGCCACCTCTCCACATCCGTCTCTCTCTCTGCAAAGCGGGCATGAGCAGCGCTTTTCATTTCCTGATGCATCTGCTCGGCTGTGTTTAAGAGCATGCGAGTACAATTCGATCGTTTGCATTGCCGTCAGTCAGACAGCTTGGCGTATACAGCCGTCCCTCAGACAGGTTGACTCTCAGTACTAAAAACAACAACACAACAGAAACAACACCGTGTAACAGCATTGACGACGGCTCGTCGAGTGATTGATTACGTTCGATTCGCATTGATTTGCTGCATTGATTTCAGAAACAAACACTCCGTTGCAAGTGCATTGGTACACGAAGAGTGGCAGCATCTGTGCGCATCGGTGTGGCATGTTGCAAGCACAATTTGTTTGCGTTGAATACACTATAACATTCACAACAGTGTTTAACTTTCACACAAACACACAGACTTTTATTTGAACGAGGGGTGGGCGTTGTTGGTACTGTTTGCATTTCGTGTTGCATGAGTCAACAATAATTCCAACTCTTCTAGTTTGAGGGAAATTGAAAATCAAATGTGAACATTTTAAGCAAACATAGCTGTCGGGCTGACGGTACCGGCAGCAGAATCAGAGCCCGCAGCAGCAGGAACAGGACGAGAGACGAGCGGGTGTGACGGGTCGAGGTGGGGCAATGAGACAGCCGTTGTAGCAAGTTGTGCCGTCTCCTGCCATCCACCGCCCAAAAACATAGTCTCCTCTCCTCACTCATTTGTAGCACTCGTTTGCAATTTGTCTTGCCATAGCTGTTGTCGTTGTTTGTATAACTGTATAAACGTGTGAATTTTTCACTCAACTCCGAGTGCATCATTTTAACGGTACGCCATATGAGGCTGGTAACATTGATTTTGATTTTGATTTTCATTTTCATTTTGATTTGAATTATAGGTACTATGTAACCAGTGCAAGGTGGGATGAAGGAGTCAACACAACAACAGTAATCACTTCAAATTAGCTATCAAATCGTCAAAAGCATTGTCGTTGCGCATCGAATTGTTACAATGTGCCATCAAACGAAAAAGTCAAGGAAACTTGCAACGAAATTGAAGTGGAGAATGGTCTAAGGTAGAAGGTCGATAATTCAAGCAAATGAGTACTCGAAAAGGTTAATTATAAAACTAACAGCTTAATGCATATTGGTGTTGTATTACAAAACAAATTCCTTGTCGTGTGGTTAGCCAATAAGCGAGACAATTTTACTCACATTAGCAACCCCAAAAGTAAAACAAGCAGTTGAGCTGCAAACAGGGAATTCTCTCAGCTTTCAACTTCCCTTTTTATATACAAAAAATATTGTATTTGCCACGTTGCCGTATCTACTTACTATCCTTATCTTTCAAACACATCTTTAACAACCTGCGGTTAAAGATAGCAAACCTGCGGTAAAGAAGGCATCTGGCAATCGTAAACGTCAACAACACCGGCCTCCGCTTTACCACGCGAAGGGGAAAAAGATAAAGTTTGGAACCGACTTTAATTCGACTGCCAAAGCAGAGCGTAACAAGTGGTGTATACTCGCAGGAGCTTTCACTTAATTCGTGCCTCCGGTTGCCACATCGCTGCAACGCATTTCAAGCCAAATTGAAAGCTTTTAAGGAAGCCATGCTGTGGCTTGCAAAAACGAATCTTCAGCCTTGAATTATACTCACTCAATAATCACTAGTAATTTAAGATTTTGAAGTTAAGAACTCTTGCAATACATGTCTATGTATGTTTGTGTACGAGTACAGATATGCCCAGATGAACCATTTTGAGTTCGAATGTTGAAACTCACCTGCAAAGATAAGAAAAGAGAGAAACATTGATTAATTAATTTCATATATGCATGTATAGCAGGTATGTATTTATCAATAATCAATAAAATCCACTGACCGAAAGACCTCAACACCACCTAATTTAAATTGAATGTGTCTGCCCGACTGCGGACTTATCGGCTACCCGCGGAGACAGACAGATAGGAAATTTAATTTGACATTTTATTGTACCCCTTAATTTGGCATGCAAATGTTCTATTCCGTGCTCACTTGTCTTCTTCTTCTACTTCTCTTTATCTGTTTGCTCAGTTGAGCGGAAACTCATAAAAGTGTCATTTTAATTTGCCAAATTTCAACAGCAACAACAAATCTAGCGAAACGGACACAAGTGTTAAATAGCACGTCAACTGCTCATTTGGTCGACACCTGACTGAGCAAGCAGTCCAACGGGTGGACTCCAACCGAGCGAACGTCCAACTGGTGGCATGATTTGCACACGCGGCATGTGGGCCGTGAATCCCGCACATTTAAAAGCGAGCATGCAGCCGCCCAAAGGTGTCAGTCAGTCAACCGGACAGTCAGTTGGTCGCCATGTGACGTTTACCTGTCATAAATTCACTTTGCCTCCGCTCCTTATGTGTAGAGTTAATCTGACAAAACACGCACAAATGCAAAACGGTTGGCAAACAAACGAAATTCATGGTCGTCTGCGACTGCGGCGGAATAAAGCAAAAGTACTTAATGTTAGCGTTGCGTTTATATTTGCCTGCTCCACTTGTTTGCGCGGCGTTTACAAAAGCAATGTGTGTTGGTGGCCACACTATAATTATTCATATTTTTTTTTTTAATTTTCAACCTAACCTCATCGGAGCGTTTTACTATTTTACAAAGTAGAGTTAATCCTTCGCACATAATTACATACATATGTACATTTGTATATGTATGTATGCACAGTTATTTTTTATTAATGCAAACAAAATTTATTTCCAGGTGTCATTTGTTAAACGTTTTGGACGCTGGCCAAAATCAACTTTGACACATGCAACACCCACATACATACATACATATGTACATATGTAGGTATTTAAGCATGCAGAGGTAGCACAAAAGGTAGGGGACTTGCGTGTTTCCAGATCGCTTTCAATTTACATTAATCGCTAGAACTGTTTCGGCAGTTGGCTGTAATGCTGATAGCTGATTATCTTTACAAGTGTTTGTATGCTTTCTTTTCTTCCCAAACAAATTAACATACAAAGCGCCGATTAGTATTTGGAGTAGGCTACTTCGCGTAAATTAGTAGCAGGGTAGAGCTGGTCACTAAATGTGAAAACATATAGAACATAAAAAACTTTTGCTATACACACTTATAGCGCCGAGAAATCGTTTTCGAATGATATTAAACAAACTTTTAGGAGGCAAAAGGGCGCATGCCGAAGGCTTTATACCTTTCATGAATATCAGAAAATTTAACACCAGCCTACTATTGAAATTTTAGTCAGTTGTTTGGAAGCTATACATTACTAAAACAATTGCTTTTCACTGTAGGGGAAACATTTTTTTGACCTTAGATCAAAAACTCAAAATCAATGATATGGACGGTGCATGGTACTCGTATAAAGTACCGATCATATCTTAACAGTAAGCTGTAGGGTTCCGACGAATGATTAAAACGTTATAAAACGACATCCGCTCGCCAAATTTCAGCAATACCTGGAAAACTGCGGGACTATATGGCGTTCAAATAGAATGGCTAAATCGGCTCATCTCGACGTTTTGTGACCATTTGGTATACTTTTTCATTGG
>NW_016187755.1:0-4291 GCF_001687245.7 Rhagoletis zephyria
GCTTATTAAAGAATCATCAAAAATCTCATTATTACGATTCCGTTAAATTAATTTTTTTATTTTTTTATTATTTATATTAATATTTTTATGTAAACTTTTTGAGCTTAAATCCTTTTGTCATTTAAGGGTATTTTTTCAAAACACATCTTTAAAAATCTATTTTTATTCATAAAAAACTCCATTTTTGGAGGTATTTTTAAATCGGTCCAGCTCACTTAAATCTTAATATTTTTCGAAAATATTTTGGTGGACGTCTTAAAATATAATAGATTTTATAATTCCCGTGGAAAAACAGTACCGGTTTTTTTTTGTATGGGGAATGATGCAGTCTAATGTATATATATGTAATGTTATAAGGACTAGTAGTTACAAAAATATTTAGATTGTTTTGACGTATTTTCCAAAAATGCCTTCAATTAAGATGTTTTTGGAGTAAAAGTTACGCTCAATATCGCAGAATATTTTATCTTTAAAAGTTGGTTTATTTTGAAAGTATACCTCTTTCTAAGGTATCAAATTATTATTGTAGAATACAATACATACTTAAAAGGTTTTTAAAATTAAATGCTTCAAAAACTATACGAGATAAACCGAAAGTTTTGAAAATTGTGATAAGTAAGAGTTACACACTTTGAGTTACTTGCCATTTCGTTATTTTTTAAAGCACACTTTAGTTACCAACCACATATGAAGTGTACACAGAAGTACTAATTGCACATAAAATTTTAAACCAGTATATGGTGTGCTTCAAAATTTATGATATAATTAACTTTTCACCTCTTTAAAATTACACAAAAAATTCACTTGATTTTAATATTTTCTTATTGAAAACATCTATAACTCAAAACTTATCCAACAAATTGATTCAACCTTTTTTTTGAAGCTTCAAGTATACGTCTACGAATTGTATCCAAAAGCAACCAGTTTGATATAGTTTACAACAATGAAAATAAAGCAAAATAACACAGGTAGTTTTTAGATTTGCCCATATCTATGTAAATTCAAAATTTTAAAGCCGTTTTTCTCAAGTTTTGCTCTTTTTTAGTTATGACACTATTGAAGTAAATGAGCGATATGTATATGGGCAAATCCTAGCGTTGTGGATGGAGGTTAATTTTAATTTTTTTGTCGGAAAAAAGGATACATAATTATAAAAAAAATGATGGTACATAGAAAGGTTTAAAGCAGTTCTTATGAAAACAAACTAGTAAACATTTTAGTTCAAAATTTTGGTGGTGTATTTGCTCTCAAAATTTGTGTTCAGAACGGAAGAGATACTGAGATGATCATCAATATACAAGAATGCTTTGAAAAGAAAATAACGAAGTATTATAAAAACAAATAAAAATTGGATTAACTTTATAATCGTTGCATATGTTCGTTGCGGACGTTACTATCACACGTTACTCCTTTTAGGGTTAGAAAATTGATATTTTCAAAGCGATAATGTGGTATTTTATTTAAAGATATAGTGCTTAAAAAGGGCTATTCAAAGCTCTGTTCCAAGAAGTAAAAGAGGAAAATTACATTTCTCAAACAAGTATGAAAAAAAACGTGAAATTAACTTTGATAAAAAAATTAGAATTTGAGTTACATGCACTTTTTCGATTTATGTTGCGCATACGTGACTTTTTTTTATTCAAAGTCTATGTAATACGATTTTTTTTTTTATTAGGCTTTATAAATAAAAATGGCATCCAAATGTTTGCGTTCGTTGGCGATTCACCTGTAGAGGCGTTTCTTTAAGTTCTCTGCAACTGTTGCCAGTTAATCAACGGCTTCGGTAAAGAGATCAGCCGAGTCGCCATGTATGAAAAACAAACCTCTACAAAGCCCCCGTTGTGCAAATTCCAGTATATTTCGTATTATTAATTGATATATGTACATTAGGGAGGGTCGAAAAACACAAAATATTTGATACCAAAATTGTATAGGCCTTTAAAAGTGCTATTTTAATCCCTTATTCTAAAAAATAAATCCTGGTTCCCTGCCACAAAATCTTCAATCTGCAATAAGAGGACTTTTGTAGATCTTCCGTATCTTTTTTCTTATCATAATATCATAAAAAATAAATAGGGAAAATTAAAAGTAAGTAAAATCAATATTTTAATCAATAGGTATATCTTTATTTCGTACTTAGCGTTATTATTTATTATTATTGCGCATTTTCTTTCATATAAAAATAGATTTTGTTCATACGTTATATGGAAGAAAATGCTGCACACCCTCGACAAAAAAAAATAAAATCTTTAAAATCTACGGTAATTTTAAGAGACTTGAAACTCGCATTTTATTAAACTAAAATTGCAAAAATCAAAATTGCATAATCAAAAATGTTCTAGAAAATCTTAATAAAAAGTTTAAAATGTCAAACTTTTTTTTAAGATCTTCGATCGAACCATGTACATTTTGAATAAAAATTATCAAAAATATATAAAAAAAAAAGCATTAGATATAAATAACATCATTTTGAGTTTTGTTACTATTTTATTGATCGCTGCTGTACGCATAAATGGAATACTAAAATCACCACATTCGTTGCGGTTATAAGTGGTTACGTCTGTTCTGTTGCTAAAATTATCGCAGCCTCAAATGAACGTATGCGAATCGCTACATGACGTCATCATTATCATTGTGTTTTCATTAATAAGCAAAAAACTTGGTTTTCGTCCAAGACCGAAATGATGGAATATCGTCACATTTAGATACAACCAATACATACAAATATACATATATACTAGACGCACATATGTGCACACATATGAGCAAACGGGTATGTTCCAGCCAAACCAAAAACTAAAATTTAGTTTACGCATTAAAATAGCATTGAGAGATAAAATTAGATACAGATCAGAGCACCAAGCATATGTACATACATACATACATATGTACATGTATTCAATTTATTAGCCAAGAGAACTGGAAATGTTAAAAACTCGCTTAAAAAACCACAAATACATCTCAATGTACAAATATGCCTAACAGCATGGCGTGTCTATGCATAATTAAAAATTCTCTTTTTCTTTAATAAAAGTATACTTATTCACAAAAGCATGGCCACGTCTGGCAAAATATGCATACAAGCGCTTTAAAATTTAATTAAACTTAATTCTGTTGGCGAGTACTGGGACATGTAGATCTTCACTCTTAGTTGTGGAGCCAGTAAAAAATATATATTTTATACAGGAAGGTCCATATACCGTTTTTTGGCAGGCTAGTGTTGCTTCTTTGCAAATTTACTTGGAAAAGTGTAGCTTTGCTGTGAAATAGAAGCACATATAAGCTTTTGTGCTATATGTTTATTTGTATATGCATATGAAGCACATTTAACTGATGAAAACAGAAATTGTTTGTAAATTGGATGTTTACCTAATTCTCGTAGTAGTTTTATTTTATTTTTGAGTCCTTTTGCAGTTTTTATACAACTAAATAGCACATAAATTACATAATTCATGTAGATATATTAATATTTCGTCCAATAGTTCGTTTAGAATGCCATATTTCCTCCAAATACACTAGAATTTACAAAAGGAATTTCACTACTAATTGTCTACTTTGCGTACTTTTCTACTACCATTTTCGCAACAAGGGATTGCATTCTTCCCCATTCTCTGTCCTTCGTAAATACAACCTTTTGTAAGGGAGTGTCAAAACGCGGTTGTCAATAATTATCTAACCTTGTATTATTGAATCATATCCGCTAACAAGGTCCAATTGACTCAGCAATTGAAGGAATCGCCACAAATTAAATACGAACATCATTAAATTTGCTAATAACTTAAGAACAAAATATGTAAGAAATTACCTTTCTTGTGTGCAAAGATCGCACTTAGATATGACAAACAAAATTTGGGGACTCAAAGCACATGAAAAGATACTTCCATGAAGTAAAGATGAAAGATTTGGTTTTCGAATTGCAATATTTACAAATCAATACAAATAAGATTTTTTTTTTTTGTAAATTTAGGACAATAGCGCACTGATTTGTGGAACGGGAAACGTCATCATACTAGAGTTGAAAAATCCGTACTATACTGATAAAATCAATATGTACCTATGTCGAATAGTGACTGTTTAAAAATAAAATTTATTCGCAACTTACAAAATTTGTTCAGGGCTATAATTGACATTTAAAAGGTTTTGGCCTTAAAACTCGTTTTGAATAATACCTTCTTAATTTTTTGAAATGATGTGCCTAGTTCTTTATTCTATAAATTTAAAGCTCTCAAAAATTATGAGGACTGCTAAAAATGTGTTAAGACTCATTTACAATACAGCGAGGCGACACTCG
>NW_016187756.1:0-4290 GCF_001687245.7 Rhagoletis zephyria
TTTCATTCTTGTATTGGCCTTTTTCGAGCAAGTTTTTGTTAAATTAATATCATGTGCATACACTCAAGAAGCACTTGTTTCAACCCCAACCATTTTCGTTGCATCATTTCCGTTGAATTTGCCAATTTACTCCCAACCAACCACCCGCCGCTTAAGAAGTTTCACTTCAACAAGAAGCCTTAAACAGACAAAAAAATGCCTAAACTGATTAAAATATCACGTCCCTATTTATATTTTTACCACTAATAACTTCATTTTATATTAGTTGCAGCATGCTCACGCGATATTAGCAAGCACCTTGTGCGATATTATTCAAAATAAATTACATAGCTAATCTCTGTAATCTACACTTGTCCGCTGTACAATTTTCCCCTTACGGTACTTCCCTCAAGTATTAGGTTGAGCACTAAGCTCCAAAGTTTGTTACTGTCATTGTGTAGTGCGTCTACGTAAAGGTGCGTCCTTCTTTTTTGCCCATCTTTCATACCATATTTTTTGCCATAGTTATATCCATCATAAATTTCTGGGACTGGGTTTACTTAGCGGGAGACGATAGGTTATCATTTCCTTAATCAGCAGGTCAATTGGGTGTAGTCCATAAAGCACTAGTGAAAGCGGATAATACAAATACCGATTTTAAGCCACGGCTATATGAGTTCACCTCAACGGCAATACCCCATATTATTGCACCGTAAAGTACCACCGACTTCAGGACCCCAGCTAGTAATCGCCCCCGATTTTGCTTTGGACCACGGGTATTTAACCTTATTTTCGTGAGGGTTTCGCATGCCTTACTCGCGTTTTCAACAGCATATTCCAGATGCTCTTTATATGTATGTAAGTCTGGCATCAATCGTGACAGCTTAATACCTTATGCCCGGTTTTGTATGTAGTTCACAGTCTCCTAATTGTAACGTGATTGCCTTTACGATTTTTATTCCAGTTCTAAACGCTAACACAGCCTATTAACTTAGTGGCTACAAAGCAAATGCAAATTAATTTTACATACATAACTGAAGAAATTACGAAATTGTGTACCAGACAATTAAATAGAAACTTGTTTTAGCCATTTGTCGCTGTTTTTTTTATGTGCTTCTCAATATTTGCTGCAAAAATAAACCAGAATTAGGCCGAATGTGGAATTCAGGTTTTAAATTGAAATTAGCAGAATTTGGCAATATTTTTGAAAAATCACACTGTTTAAATGGGGTATACCACTATATAAGTTTAATTTTTTGATTCTTTCATACGAATATTTAAAAAACAAAAACTAAATTCAACCTTTTTTAACCGGCAGAGCGCGCCTAGCCGCCCTGTGAATACATACATCTCGGCTCATTGCACAGCAGCCTACGTTAGCTAGAGCATGTCTTCCCAGAAGGAGTCCCCAATAAATGACTAGTAAAAGGGTCACTTCTCGCGCTGCCGCTTCATCTGCCTGCTCGCATAGTCTCTCCCACTCGTATCAGGTTTATGAAGTGCATAGTTAGTGTATAGTTAGCTTAGTTTTATAGTTCAAAGAAGTACAGGTTAGGCTAAAGTGGTTGCCCAGGCAAGGGACACACTTGGACAATTTGGAGATTGTCCTTTGTGATACCATGAAAAAACTAAACGGATACCCTTAATTTAGTCGACCAAACGCCGCCAGCTGATTACCAAATTTCGAATGCAGCTAAATTCGATCCCTAAGACCTCAGTGTAAGTTAAGAAGTGCGAGCCAAAATGCTTCCATCTTAGCCTCGCGAAGGTTGGACAGTCTAAAAGAAAGTGTGGAGATGATTTCACATCATCTTCCTCTTTACAGCTAATACAAAAGGGATCAGTTGAAATTCCTAGTCTCACCGCGTGAATATCAATGGCACAATGGCTTGTCAGAACCCCCATTACTAACCCTTGCGAGGTAACGTGTTTTTCGGCACCTTGAAGGGGTGACGATGGATCACTCGTGTCTTACGCTGTAAAAAGTATTTTAAAGTGCCCTATAAAAACATTTTCTGCATCAGAAAAACGTCTTATTTTCCTTTTTTTATCTCACAAAAGGGACATCGCTTTCTTTTGTCCATTTTATTATGTATTTAGTAGAGTATGCAATATTATTAGTGCTCGCCGAGCTAACACTAGGCTCAACCATCCTAGAGTGTACCGCAGGAGGACAGAGGTGTACCAAGTTACTCTTTATCTGGGGATAACGTGGTAAGGGTGCCATTCCAACGCCAGACCATCAGCCATGTAGTCTCCGGCGATGTCAATGGCTGACATCACTGACCCGGCACCTAAACTAGACTTATTAAAAAGTACTCTGACGCCATTGATAGAGAGGTCAGATAGTCTTTTACCGATTTCGAGCCCACTATCGCACCCTTTAGAAGTGAGTCTACCGCTTCCTTAATGGCCGCTATTTCCCTCTGAGAGACACTGCGGAAACCTGCTTATATTTATGTAGATTTGGTGTAGAGTTTCCGACAGAAGAAACCTCCACCAACCCTGTCTCTAAGTTTTGATCCGTCCGTGAATAAGTTTACCGCTTCCTTCTTCGAGTAAGTAGAGAAGGAGCTTCTGGGAGCCATTTCGTAGCCGCTGTAATCCGTTTTCCCAGAGCCTAATAGCAGTTCGTGCTGCGACAATTCTGTCTACAATATCGGCAGACGCCGCATTCAACATGATGGTAAGCGCCAGTGTAGGTGTGCTTCCTAATACTTTAACCAAAAGTTCTGCATCATCTACATAGGCGATTACCCGACTTTTTCCAGTTCCATTCGAGAGGGAGAGGGAGAGAGAACACTACCTTGCGGTGTGCCCTTATTAACTCTGAGCTGAGTGCAGGCGTGCTTCCACTCCGCAGCGACAGTTACAATGTGAGCTGTAGATAAGCCTTATAAGTTTGGTTTCAACTCCCAGATTATGAATAGACTTGACTATTGCCTCTGGAGTGACTTTGTTGAAGGCCCCCTCGATATCAAGGAAGCCCTATACTGCATGAAATTTATGCGTGAAGGCTTTCTCTAACAACTTTACCAATACGTGCAAGGCGGAATCCACCGCCCTTTCCTTGCAATAAGCAAATTGAGCTCTTGAAAGACAGTCGCGAGGGATCGCATTTCTTATGTAGATGTCTATCCGTTTCCCCAGCGTTTTTACCAAAAAACGAAGACAGATAGGCCTAAGATCCCTAAGGGAAACATGACAGCATTTTCTGTTCATAGGGAGGAACGCAACACTGACTACCCTCCAATCAGGGGAGATGTACCCGGTCCTCATGCAGTTCGCATAAATAGGAGCCAACCAATTGCACGACACCTCCAGAGAACTTTACAGCTGCGTAGGTGTGATACCATCGGATCCTGGCGACTTGAAGGGTTTGAACGAATTCATCGCCAGGCCATGTGACGATCGTGGAGAAGATTGGAGAAGTACAGAACCTGAAGTACAAAATCTTGCAAAGAAATACGTTTAACTGATCTGCCAAGTACGAAGTACAAGAGCTAAAAAAGAAGTACTGTACTTCCGGAAGAAGTACGGTTTGTCACATTAGCCATACCTCATGTATTGCAATCCCAGTTCTAAACCTGGCCTCCCGCCCTCCCTCGCTAAGCGTGCTTTGTTGGATTCGCTTAGGCCAGTAAAGAAGAAGAACATAGAAGAAGAAATGTACAATATTTTTAGCAATTTGATGATGTTTTCTCCTTTTTTCAAGACTTCGCTTTTTAATACATTCGACCTCTCTGCTCATTAAAATCATTAATGAAGATCCGACATTTACAACGATGTTTTTACACTTTCCAAACAGACCTTCGGAACAGCATCTAAAATTAGGTAATTGGTGGTACTTTGAACTTTGGACCTGAAGTCCCACAATTCCCAACTTAAACGTATACTTTTTTATGATATTTGTGTTTTTGTATTTGGTTATGTTTTTCACGCATTTATTTAAATAGAACAGGCGCGGGTCTATTAGTATGCCGGTAAACAAGCACAAAGCAACACTTACATACATATGCACATACACATGTATGAACATTAAAATTAAAGATTCTCACGTTAGAAAAAGATTTAGAAATTTGGCGACCGTCAACGCTGTATTTGGAAGCTGAAATGGCAGTCAATGCCTTTTTTGCATTTCGTTGTTGTCATTAAATTTACACATGCGCAGATTTGCTTATTATGAAATTTGAACTCTTAGCAAAAAAAAGAAATTTTAAAATTAGAAATTCGCGCACATTTTGCATTTTTAGTATACAACATTACATTTTTTTGTTGAATCTGCTAGAGATATCATTGTAGCACGTACAT